>NC_052638.1:23086569-23386569 GCF_016161935.1 Mauremys reevesii | reverse complement strand
CACAGAAGAAAACACACCTGATATTGGAAAACGAGTGCCTAAAGGTACGCTCCTAAATGCATCTTTAGGCTCCTAAATGCATGCTCCAATTTTCAAAAGTGCTAAGCATACAGCAGCAACCACTGAAGTCAATTAGGAGTTAAATTAGTGTAAATTTAGTTTTACTTTTTATACTTTTATGTTTATATATAATCAAATAATTTTAGTGTAAAGGGGGCAGTAAATCTCACCAAGGAGAGACAGATTTCATCCTTTAGCAGATTTTAAAGGGACACTACTAAGTTACAAAAAAAATCATATCATTTATTAAATAAAATCCATATAACCCCCTAGTAATTAAAGCTGAAATAATTTTAAAGGCTGAACTAAATTTTCAAATTCACTCTGCTGCAACAGTGAAAACAGGTTGGTCTTTTTATAGTTAGTTTTATTTTATGGTTCATACCACTGCTATTAGCACTATGAACTTTGGTAGGGGCATCATTTGCTATGGGGAAAGGTGTCCCCCCACCAGCATTTTCATAGGCATGTATACTCTATATTTTGCAGGATATAAATATAATCACATATTATGATTATATTATATGATATGATGCTGACACATCTTTGCCACCTCCAGAATTTTTCTGAAATGATGCCCCAGAACATTGGGTCAGGTCTTTGGTCTCTTAGCTTTGTCAATGTTATTTGAGAGTGCTCACTGCCTCACAGAATTAGGCCTTTCCTTTGGGGATCTCAAAGCACATTACAAAAGGTGGCAATATTATCATCACCCTTCTGTAGATAGAGTAAGTGAAACACAAAGATGTTAAGTGACTTGCCCAATGTCACACAGCAAGTCAGGCCTCCTAATCTGCAGGCATCTGCTCTGCCTATTAGACCGCAATGAATGCACTCGCACAAGGCTGTAGCCTTTGGGTAACAAAAAGGGCTGGGGAATGTTTAATTTAAAAAAAAATCTGATTTACTTTCTGCTTACTTATTAAGATTTCATATTCTAATCAGAAGTCAAAGTGCAGGTACAAAACCTGAAAAAAAAAAATAAAAGACAATATAATGGACGTACCATGCAGATGTGAGGCCAAACCTCACCTAACACCCACCCCTACTCAACACCTTCGTCACATCCAGTAAAAGCCCAGGAAAACAGAGGATCCTTGCAGTGTGCTATGAAAGATCTTAACACCAAGGCTTTGGCAGAAAAAATGGGGAATACTTTTCAGGACCTTTCATTTAGAACACCCGGCAATCATAGATTCATGGATTTTAAGGCCAGAAAGGACCATTGTGATAATTTAGACTGACCTCCTGTAAGACACAGGCCATAGGATTAATCCTCTTTGAAGTCCAGTAGCTGTGGTTCAACTACATCATATCTTTTAGAGAAACATCCAGGCTTAATTTCAAAATGTCAGCAACGGAGAATCTACCACCATCATTGGTAAGTTATTCCAATTGTTAATTAGTCTCATTATCATAAATGAATGCCTTATTTGTAGTCTGAATTTGTCTAGCTTCAATTTTCAGCCACTGGATTTTGTTATACCTTTCTCTGATAGATTGAAGAATCACTTGTTATCAAATTTCTGTTTCCCATGTAGGTACTTACAGACTGTGATCAAATTACCCCTTAACCATCTCTTTGATAGAGCTCCTTGAGTGTCTCACTATAAGACATGACTTCCTAATCCTTTAATCATTCCTGTGGCTATTCTCTGAACCCTCTCCAAATGATCAACATCTTTCTTCAAGTGTGAACAGAAGAACCAGACATAGTATTCCAGCAGCAGTCGCACCAGTGCCAAATACAGAGATAACAGAAACTCCCTTCTTCTATTTGATAGTCCACTATTTTTTACAGACAAGGCTAGTATCAGGCCTGTTAGCCTCAACATTTTGCACATGGGTACTCATGTTCAGCTGATTATCTACCATGACCGCCCCCAGATCTTTTTCAGAGTCACTGCTTCCCAGAATAGATTACCCCCATCTATAAAAACATCCTACATTCTTTACTCTTAGATGTATTAATTTATATTTGGCCATATCAAGGCACATACCTTTTTTTTGTGTGCTGTGTACCAAGTGATCCAGATTGCTCTGTATCAGTGACTTGTATTCATTGCAGTTTACAACTCCCCCCATATATATGTTATCTGCAAACTTTATCACTAATCATTTTATGTTTCCTTCCAGATCATTGAATTAAATGTTAAATAGCATAATATCAAGAATGGAGCCCTGCTGGATCCCACTAAAAATACACCCACTTGATGGTGATTACCCATTTATGATTACATTTTCAGACCTATCAGTTAGCCAATTTTTTATCAATTTAATGTGTGCCGTATTGATTTTGTATTGTTCTAGTTTCTTAATCAAATGGTGTGCAGTACCAAGTCAAATGTATTACTTAAGTATATTACATCAACACTATTATCTTTATCAACCAAACCTGTAATCTCATAAAAACAATATAATAGGTTCAATTTCCTATAGATCTTAGAGTGTAATCCTGTGTAGACAGCTTCCAAAATCTCAGATGGAGATAGCACCATCTAGAAAAAAATGGCTGCAACCATCTTGTCTAATACATACAATAAAAAGCACTCAAACAACCTACCTGCCCACTCAGCCAGTATATCTGGATCCAATACAATTCCTAGGTTGCAATCCTGCACAACAAACAGCTAACAAACTAATACTTCATAAATGACACACAGAGAAGCAGATTTCCAAAATGTTTCACTAGAACTGCATTTTTCCTATCAATTAAATATCCTAAATGGACTATTTACCATATTTTTTTCCTCTAGGAGAATAAACCAAATTTCACTCAACTAACTAAAATATTTGATCAACAGAAACTTCCTTTGATGTATGGCTTTCAAACCTTCACATCTTGTTGAAAATTATAAAGGCAAGTTTGGTCCATGTCATTATAACCACACAGAGACCTATCCTTCCTGATCCACAGGAAAATTATCAGCACTATGACTTTCATTAGTCTTTTCATACAAGATGTCATTTTTCAGGAATGTACAGTAGTTATCTTGTAGTGAATGCAAACAAAGTTATGAAGTCTACAAATTAAAGATGAATATCCTGTTCTCTGACTAATGCAATGTACAGTATTCTATACTTCCATATCAAAATTTCATCTATTTTAATATACAGTAATTACACCAGATAGGATTTCTGTCTCAGCAGATGATAAATGTCTTACTGCCAAACAATATGGCACCTCATGTGGTCCTTGCCATTGTACAAAGAGCAAAAGGAAATGTGCTCCCCACAACTTTGAATGTGGGCAGGAGTAAGGAGGGGCTTTGTCTGGCCAAGTGAAACAAAAGGGGGTCATGACTCCTTTAAAGGTCCTCACCCAATTGGGTTAAGAGGAGAGGGACTGGAGCATCACCTGAGCCAGGGGCTGACAGAAAGTGGCTCAGCTAGGCCATAAGTCCATAGTCACCTGAGGAAGGGAAGGTATTTATATTTTGTTCCCACCGTATAGAATCCCCTTTCACCCAGAAGAGGGCATGGTAGGGAGCTGCCAAGCTGCCATGGGTTGACAACACCTAGGTGCATGAATCAAGAAGTGGCTAAATCTGCATGTGAATATGGAGTATCAGTAATTATCCATCAGAAAATACAGTAATGGACACCTGAGTTATTCAGGGATGACGGTATACACCTCTCTGACTTGGCAGCAGATACACTTTTGGTTAACATTAGGGAGGGAATTAATTGCAGCCTAATTAAACCACATCCCTAGCATCTTGTCTGTCTTCCCATGTGGCTGGGGCAATGAACGTTTCCAACTACTTGGAGTTAGGAGATACAAAGTTCCACCCTTCTACAGGTTTTTTAATGGAGTGCAGAGCAATTCTATGGGATAAAGATGTTATACCAATACAGTTTCCTCTGGATTTTGTGGCAACCAGAATTCAAATCAGTTCCAACCTGGATTAGTTTTAAAGATCACACTGTCCCCACATGATATTAGCTTGTACAGTCTTACAGCTTTTGGACTTGGAGACAGGAAAATTTAAGCATAATTTTTTTTTGTAAATGAAAGAATAATTCATAATTCAGACTATTAAAACACAAAGGTGCAAGGAGAAGGGGTGAATTGTCAAGGTGGTCTCAATTTGCCTAAAAATCTTTGTAGTTTTGCACACACAATCACTTTCATATACAAGTAGCAAAATTTCTGCATACAACAAATATTATATCCATGTATGCAAAACAGATATCTACTACCCAGTTAAAATGCACACATTCCAACTGCATGCATAGTTCTGTGGCTTCTTTGGGCCAATGATTGCATATATGTACCTTTAATAGTAGCCTACAAACATAAAAAGATGGAGAGGGGTGAATAAAGAAAAAAGTAAAATAATTTTTTAAATCACAAAATACACTGCAGAAGAGTTACAATCTAAATAGAACAGACAAAAAATGAGAGAAAAGAATTGTTAAGTAACTGCCTGAAGTCACACAGTATGTTAGTGGTAGAACTGGGAATTAGAACCCAGTTCTCAAGTCCCCATCCAGCATCTTAGCCACAAGCTCATCCTTTCTCTCTATATGCTCTAAAGTGCTAATCATGGAGTGAGAAGGGTCTTAGATTGAAATAAAAAAACAGTGATATGTCTTCTGTGATGGGTCCTTGAATTAGATGGTCTCTACTTAAGTGTGGTTTTCAGCGGGAGTTTTGCCTGCGTAAGGACTAAGTAAAAGCTGAGTAAGGACATGAGGCTGTGGCCAAAAGATTACATGAAAGTCAGACTAATCAGTGTATGTTTCTCATTTACATAAAAAGTACAATGGCAATTCAATCTGCTGATTTTGTGGGAAAATATAGTTTGAAATATATCACTTCATACACACTCATGGAAATGTGCATCTTAGATTAAGTGCTCTTGTTGGTAACAAATTTTGTATCATCCTAACACAATAGTCCATCCTCTCCAGTATCTAGTCTCTGGTTGTGTTCAGATCAGATAATTCACGGGAAAATGAAAACTCGCTATATTGCAATTTGCCAGTTTTAGCTGACAGGAAGCATGTAGAATGATTAGAGCATGAAACCAGAATGCAAACTCCCACATTCGCTCTGTGTAAGCTCGAAAGCTTGTCTCTTTCACCAGCAGAAGTTGGTCCAACAAATGCTGCTAACTCACCCGCCTTGTCTCTCTAATATCCTGGGACCAACATGGTGACAACATCACTGCAAACAGGTTTAGACATATCTTTTTTAAAGCCAAGCAGCCAAAACTAGATAAAATCTACAGGATGTGGTCATGCCATTGATTCCTCTAACACCGTTATAAAAGAAAAGCATTGAGTCCCAAGGAAAAGTAGAATTCTTGATCCCATTTCTAAATGAAATAATGGAACCTTTTTTAGGCAAATCTCACTAACTTGCTAATACTGAAGGAGTTGAGATTTGAGGAGTAATTTCCTAAAAATCCTCTCTATCAAAAAAGCCAATAATTCTCTATTTTTCTTTCAAAATGAACCTCAGAAATGGACTGCGCTGAATGACAAGAAAACCAACTAAAATTAGTAACAGCATACTCATTGCCTAGAGCAGCATAAAACTGATGGGTGATGTGATGATGACAGACAAATCCTTATTCCCATTCTAAATTCTGTCTGCTAAATAAATAAGTAATGTCATCAATATCATTTCAGCATTACATTCAGCTTCTGTAGCAGCTGCAGTATTGCTACATCTCCCCATTGCCTTTGCTCCCTCGCTCTGTGGCACTACTCAGATTTAGTTTGGGCTTATTTAGGACAGGTAATACTGTAGCCCAGTGTTTCCCAAACTTGGGGTGCCCCTTGTACAGGGAAAGCCGCTGGCTGGTTTGTTTACCTGCCCCGTTTGCAGGTCCGGCCGATCGCAGCTCCACTGGCCACGGTTCGCTGCTCCAGGCCAATGGGGAGCTGCTGGAAGCGGCGCGGGCCAAGGGACGTACTGGCCGCCACTTCCCGCAGCTCCCATTGGCCTGGAGCAGCGAACCAGTGTGAGCCACGATCGGCCGGACTTGGGGACAGGGAAGGTAAACAAATCGGCCTGGCCCTCCAGGGACTTTCCCTACACAAGTGGTGTCCCAAGTTTTGGAAACACTGCTGTAGCCAATAAACTTGTGCCATTCAGGCTCAGAATCCAAATATAATCACTGGAGGTCAAACTACATTTTAAGGGCATAATAGAAGCAAATGCTCCAGTACTCTTGCCACTAACAATGTCTCCAATATTGACTCCTGACTCTGCCTCTTGTTCTTTTACACCAGAAACTTTGAAGTTGTCAGTGAGAAGGGTACTTTCTGGTTCAGCATCCCTTTTTCTTAGAATCATAGCACTATAGGGCTAGAAGGGACAGCAAGGGTCATCTAGTCTAACCCCCTGCCAGTTTTAGATTTATATTTGTTGTGTCTAAACCAGGGCAGGCAAACTATGGCCTGTGGGCCAGATCCGGCCCGTTAGGGCTTTGGATCCGGCCCATGGGATTGCCACCTCCATGGCACCGTGGGCCCCCTGCCACTGCCGGAAGCAGCTGGCACCATGTCCCTGCAGCCTCTGGGGGGCAGAAGGCTCCGTGTGCTGCCCTCGCCTGCAGGCACCACCTCCTGCAGCTCCCATTGGCCAGGAACAGGGAACCCCGACCAATGGGAGCTTCGGGGGAGGTACCTGCAGCAGAGGGCAGTGTGCAGAGCCCTCTGCTTCCCCTCCCCCAGGGGCTGCAGGACGTGGTGCCGGAGCAGTGTGGGGCTAGGGCAGGCAGGGAGCCTGAAATTCACCCCAGAACAAAGGATAGGAACTATGGTCAAGATTTTCAGAAGAAACTAATGATTTTGGAGTGCTCAGGTTTGGGTGCCCTACTGAAGATACCTGAAAAGGGCCTGATTCATGCTCGGCACTTGGGGCTACAATAATTCATATTGCAAGATAACTAGAACTTCTTGCATAGCTCACAACATTCACAAACAAAGGCAAGGGGTTTTTAAAAAGCCCATAGTGATATAAGCTTTATTGTAAAGATATGAGGGTCCTCAACTACAGGTGATCACTCAAAAAGAGAAAGTCATGCCTTTATACAGAGTAGTCACATTATCATCCAAGATACTGTAGCTATTTAACTCATATTTGAACATAAGTACACTGTGGTATAAAGTTAGATCAGCTTATAGGTAGATTTAAAAAAAAGAGGCAAATAACATGATGTTCAGACAATTAGGCCCACACTGCTCTCTCAACATTTCTAAATTGTCATTTTTAATTTGGAGTTGGGACAGGAGAGCAACCAGTGAAAGATGTGATGGTGAAATTGTACCAATAATTGGGAGCACAACTGGGTAAAAAGGGCTGGCCAAGAATTGGGAGGATGCTAAAAAAAAAATCCATGGGAATTTTCTTCCATTGAGTGTCTCCCATAGGAGGGAGTGATCCAGTCTTTTCCCCATCCTACACTACAGGAGAAAGGGAACTACCTGACACTGTAGAATTCTCCAGTAGCTAGTCAAAGGTGGCATCTCAAGCTGAGAATTTTAGGCATGGTAGAGAGCAGGAGGCATTAATGACTCTCCGTGGGCACTTCACCACTTTGAATGGGTGTGTGATATGTCAATCAGTATGCATATTTTCTCTGGTTTTACCTAGGCGGGAATACAGGTTGCCTGCACATGCCAGCCATGGTGGTACTTTACTACTCTTTTGGACATGAAATCTTTAAAGATTGTAACTATTTTTGGCCAAGTGCAAAAATGAATTGCAATTATTTGGCGTGTATGGTGGCTATATAAATACCTAATAAATCTAAGGTGCAGTTCAAAAGATGTCTTTGTCTGATGCTGAAATAAAAGGATCTCTCCTGTCTTTGTGCAGTATTTTATTTATGGTTACCCCTCCATCACTGAACCCTTAATAGGGAAGGAGAGCTATTGTCAAATTAAGTAGACCCACATGCGTGCAGCATAAATCCATATAATGAAAGGAGCCATGCATGGGAGAGTGAATGGCTGCCTTAAAGAAGAGATAGAAAATATGAAAAAAAAAAACCTGCTGAGCTGGAAAGGTACGAATCTCTGTACTCGCCGAATTGTTATGGTATTTCATAAGGAGAGATATTGAGTAGCTTTTTGGAACGAGCATCCTTAGTCTTGTGAGCTTCTGAATCTGGGTCAGAGTAGAGCTTTGCAAAAACTCTATTGCTTAGGTTTGGCAGTTTTAGTTTGCAGGTCTTCACACCTTTTCAGATGAATCTGAATATTGTGACAGGTGTCCACCAGTATCATCCTGGGGGGAAATTCAGGTCAGGTGCAAGGTATGGCCAGTGATCCAGTGCAGTGAGAGGGACTCTGGGCTGAAACACTGCATGGGACGGCTACAATCCACATTCACTCCTCCTGTACACAGTCTGAATGGACCGCCTTTCTAGTTATGCCTGAGGACTCACGTACTCTCTCCACCTCCAATGTTTCTCTCTCTCTCTCTCTCTCTCTCTCTGAGCAAAGGCCTTATATGCAGGATTTGATCCGTGTCTAAGATTTGACCCTCTACACACGATGCTAATTTTTCCAGCCTGCCTTTTGTCATCAACTACTGCTGAAAATTACCCTGCTACGTTTGAATGGCAGAACATCATTAAGAGTATACATTTTTTACCAGTCAAACAGAAAATTCACAATGAGGATGAGCTTGTAATTACACACATGTCAGAACAGGGAGCATGATAGTCTGCTTAGATTTTCTTGAACATTTCTTTTGAAGAATTTTTTGGGGAGGGAGGGAAGCGCTTCCTGTAAATCAACTTTGGCATGAAACTTTTGTAAATGGTGCCCAACATCCATCACATTCTTTGTTCAATGTTTTTCCTACACATAAAGAGCTGACAACCTGCTACTCTATGATTGATGTACTTATTTCTTCTAAACTATCACTAACCAAGCATATCATTTTTATACAGTACATGTATATTCCATTTCCTACGGTTTTGACTATTAAGCAGGCTCAGCCGTGGAAAAAATGTTTATATACTGTTAAGAGGATCTAACTTAAAGCCTTGAAAAACTTTTCATTCCAGTTTTCTTTGTTTTTAAGGGCAATGAAAGAAACAGAAGACTAGACACTCCCAGTGATGCAGGATGACACTCTTAAAAATGCATATCAATATACATTAAAAGTTCTATTTCCAATGGATCCAGCCAGCAGCTACTTCAGACTTTACACAGTGTTAATGGGAATATTATAATTCATATATTCTCACATTATAAGAGAATGACATTTCAGGTTTGCAGGCTCTCCTGACAAGGTATAACATATTTATCTGGGTTTTTATACCATGCTCTTATCAACGTAGGATCTGTACTACTATTGACGTAATTACAATTCATGTATTCATACAATGCTTAGGGGTCTTCCAGTGACATTATATTGAGCATCACATTGCTCCTCTACATAGATGTTTGAAAGAACATATACATTTTAAAAAAATTTAAAATCCCATTGACTTAGCGTCAGGTCTCGGGCACTTTCGGACCTGACATGATTGTAATGGATCTGTTGCAATTCATATGTGTTTATGATATACGAGGCATTTGAGCTGACATTGAATCAGGTCAGTGGGTCCATTGGACAGGAGGCAATGTCAATGGAACAGTTATGTGTTATTGATGTCAGTTGCAGAATAGATAAAAACATTATCAGAATAGCTTTTGTCTCTATTTAAGTTTTTTTTTCTTAAAAGGCAAACAGCACCAGCCCATAGTAACCATTAAGTGACTACAAAGTTTCAGTTTTTCAAACAAGCCATTTTGAGTTCCAGCAAATCAAGGAAGTGACTGAAACCATCTCTATGCAAATATTTTCACATGAGAAAGGGATTAAGCAGGAATATGTTGTGCCTGTAAAACTTATATGACCACACATAGTCCTGCAAATCCTTATGCATGTGAGTAACTTTACTCACATAGGCTAACGTTTTTGCTGATGCCCAACATAACTCATGTGTACTGTCACATTGAATTCTATGGGCCTGATTCCACTGCTGCTTCATGCTGCTCTGGCAATATAAAGGGGCTTTCCAAAGTGAGCAGAAACCATGTTAAAGCTCCTTTATCATGCCTGCCACATGTGGTATAAAATGGCCTGACTGTAAATGAGAATCAATTACATTGAGACTACAGCCATGCTTACAGTAAAGAGCATATATAATTGTTTACAAGCTCTGAATCACAGGCAGTCCATTGAATAAAATGGGAAAACCCCTATGAGTAAAGTTACTTGCGTGATTTATTCTTTTATGTGGGTGACATTCACCCCTATATCAGCTGCCAGAGTAAGGACTGCATATGACTGAAGTCCCACTTCAGCTCTGTGACCCTGAGCCAGCAAAGCACCTAAAGCATGTTTAATTTTAGGTGAGTAATGCCATTGATTTCAATGGAACTACTTGTGCTCATAGTTAAGCACTTAAATGCTTTCCTTCATCAGAATCTAGATGCATAAATCCTGCTCTGGTATAAGACAGTTGTGCACATGAAGGGATAGGCATGCGTGCATTTACCCAATTTTCATATTCAGATTTACTTTTTTATGTGTTATAGAGATGTGTGTAGCTTTTACAGGCTCCTCTGTGATCTACATCCCTGCACTTGCCCCCAAGGGAGAAAGTCCAGAAGAAAATATGAAGACTGGTTTAAAAAAAGATGATGATCTCCACGAAATGCAGGGAACAAGATTGCTGTGGCCCCTTTATATAAGGCTAAAGAACATGCATTTAGAAATGGGAATGGCTATTTGCCTAGCTCTGCCCTATTGTACAGATTTTTCCTCTTACCATGATTTTGAAAGAGCACAAATGCCAGTTCACTGAGCTCAGGAAAAGTGTAGCAACCATAACTGTTAACCATTTGAGCACCTACCAGCAAGCCCGCAAGTGTCACATGCTGAAGCGTCAGGAATGTGGAAAGTGAGGAGACAGTCTTATTACTGGTTTAATAGATAATCTGATTGATGTTTTGTTTGCTTTAGTGATAATTCCCCTTTATTTCCCTTGCTCCTGTCCCCTCCACATTATCTTTTCCTCCTTGGGGCCCTGCTTTGAACTAGGAATGCTTATTGGGTCATTAAATCCTTAATATTGTATACTGACAGTGCTCTCAAAGATAGGGTGCCACGTTATCTTGAGAACTGAAGGCCCAGTAAAAATAAATATCACTAACTGAGGATTCTCTGTTTCTAATGCCAGGGAGCAGACAACACCATGAACAAGGTCAATAGCACCCCAGCAGAAGTACTCAGCCTCTCACACACAAGCCACAAAGTGGACTGGGGATTACAAAGCATTGTGAGCTATGATTTCATTTAATCAATAGCTTATGAATCTCAAACTATAGTTGTTACATCTTGAACAAATATCAGCTAATATCAATTTTTTTTAAACTTCCTGCTACTGCAGATTTAAAAAAAAAATCACCAAAAATCACTTGTATTTGATGGCTTACATGAAATGAGTTTGTGGTCTCAGACCCATTCATAGTGGGCAAAGTGACTGCTTCCCACCATCTTTGGTGGCAGCCTCAGTAGAAAGGCTAACACATAAGGCCCTGATTGTGCAAAAAACCCTGAAGCATGCAGTAGTCCCAATGAAGTTAGTCAATGGGACTACAATAGACAACTCATTTGCACGTGTGCATTGCTGGGGTCTAAGTGAGCATTGAAACTGAATTATTCTCTGCCTCTCCCTCCTCCCAGACCTGAAGAAGAGCTCTGTGTGGCTCGAAAGCTTGTCTCTCTCACCAACAGAAGTTGGTCCAATAAAATATACTACCTCACCCACCGTATCTCTAATATTCTGGGATCTACACAGCTATAACTACACTGCACATCTCCCTCCTGCAGGTAGTCTCTCCAGAATAGCATTGAGGCAGAAGAGCGTAGGCAGACTCACACTCTGATTCTGGGCTGTGGCTGCTAAAGATGACTATCCTATATATAGAAGGCAGTTTGTAGTGTTGTTGTGGCCATGTTAGTCCCAAGATATGAAATAAGAATATAGAGGCCTATCAGTTCAGCTCCTTTCATAAGCACCACATTCCATAGTCTTATAGTGTACCTGCCATGAACATTACCACTTTAGTGATAAAGACTGAAACCTAATTGTTCCCTCCACTCCCTTGCCTTCCCCGAGTTTTTAAATACTTTGCTGATAGTAAGTGGCTGCAATAGTTACCCTAAAGAAATTCGTCTCAATCGCTCTGCTCATCATTTTTCCCTCTTCACAAACTACACAGTCTAGTATCATAAAACAGATAACTGAACATTTTTTGCCACCAGCTTCTTCATTTTTTTAAAAAAACATTCCCCCCCCCACACACACACACTCTTTGAAGTAAGGAGAAAAACCCGTGAGGTCTCTATCCTTATCTCCCCAAGAGAAAACAAAGAGAGTTAAAGGAAAATGTCTTCTGCAGAGAATGCCTTTTCCATGCTTCTCTCCCTACTGTGTGCCAAATAATGGCATCTGTTCCTGCTGTTCTTTTGTTCCCTCATTCAGCGTGTCTTCAATTTCCTGTGAAAATTTGTGGTTCTTAAATCCAAAGGTCAGGTATAACATTAAGTTTAGTTTGGAGGATTTGGACTTGTTTCTATTAGAAATATTTTTTCCAGACCTCCTTTTAAAATTCACAAAAGGCTTTAATTTTCTTTTGTACTGTGTGTGCATCACATGCTATGGTACACTTCACTGGGATTCTGGTCAGTAGTTTGGGAGAGAACTACTTGTGCATTGATAAGCATTAAAGGATTTACATTCCCTCATCCACTGGTGAAGTTAACTGTGCAGTCAGCAGCACAAGCTCCCACACACTATCATAAGCACGGAGAAGGTACCTTCACCGGGGCTAAGAGGGAATTCAGGATGCATGTAAATCCAGCTAGGCTTCTTCTAAGGACAGGTTTTAATAGTAAATAGCCAAATTTCTACTGAATTATGTATGATGGTTTTGTGCAAGAGAAGCTGAACTCAGATCACGAGATTCATTTTTCTTAGTGCTTCAAGTTGGACTCAAACTGTGATCCCTGAGCTAAAATGTCAAAGCTCTGTCCAGTAAGCTACTCAGCCCATCTGTTTGCTGGCTTTATACACTTCATAAGAGACAGCCTGAAATGGTTCAACCGTTGATATATTGTGTGCAATCTAGGCCTCCCTTTACTCAGTATTTTCCCAAAATTGTAATAAAATATGAAGGCTGAGAATTGCCTTCACTGATTTTTTTCTAACATTAAAAAAAAATTACCAGTGTACGTTGCTGCATATTTACTTCAGTGCTAATAAAATATGTTAGACAATGAGGCCTAGTGGGCAGAGCACTGGACTGGGACCCAGGAGACCTGGCTTCTATTCCCAGCTCTGTTTCCAGATTGCTGGATGGAAAGTCATGTTACCTCCCTGTACCTCAGTTTCCCAATCAATAAAGTGGGGATAATGATGCTCACCTCCTTTTTAAAGTACTTTGAGATCTATGGATGAAAAGAGTTAAGAGCTAGGTATTGTTATTATTCCACATAAAAGGTGACTTTTAATAAACATGTTTATAAAAATTGTGGCAAAAAGAATTTCTTAAAAGATACTGAATTTTAATGAAAGTCAGAATAAGTTTTTAAAAGGAATAGTACATAAATTATTCCTTCTCCACTGCTGTGGGCTTGGCTCTGAGTAATACCTGCCCTTGATTCTCAGGTATAGACTCCAAACTGCACGTCTTGACTCCTTAGTTCAGACACCCTATGGATCTGGAATATTCTCTCTTGTTTGGCCAAGAGACAGATGCTATTTTTGGTTTGAAGGCTAGTCTTAAGACATTTGTTCTCAGTTGCATGCACAGTTCAATGGGATTTTAAGGTGTATTTGTTAGGGATTGTAAAGCACCTTAGGATACATTGTATGAAATGGCCAATATAAGAGCGATGTGTATTGTGTTACTGTACATCACATTATACAATACGCCTCAATTCACTATTGGGAACCCAATATATCACACAAATCTGGCCTGTTTTATGAACAATTGTAGACACCTTTGAATTATCTCAATAACGTTTAATGATTTTCACAAAGTTCTCAAACAGCAGCTGATTTTCTCAGTTCTTTCAGTTGCTATCAAAAACTCAAATTCTGTTGGATAATTGAAACATTCTCCCCCACTACAAAAATAAAAAGTGTAAGAAGAATGCTCACATCTTTCCTTTGTAACATAAACAGAGACTGTATGAATTCACTACCTGTAAGGTGTATTGAATTTTTAATCAGCTATATATTTATGGTAAAGAGTAACAAATTACTTATAGCACACAAAAGCTTATGGCATACGATTATCCTTAATTAATGGGTAAGTGCAAGGCTTTATTATTCAATGAAACTGATTTATTATCTTAATTCTCAGATGTTCTGCTTCATGTTTCCATTGATACCATTGTTTGCACCATGGTAACCGCCAACCACCATATGTATGTGATCTCTTTAATGACCTATACCTAATTAGATTTTATTGTTATCTTAAAGCTAAAGCATAAACTGTGCAAATAGTGCAGTGGTAGTTACCGATAGGCCACTGTACCGTACTGTGTTGTTTCTGTAATAAGCAAAGCATACTTTTTGTGTTATTATAACTCTGGCTATTTTTTCCTCAATGCTTTTGTATCTCTCCCTGTTCTTCCTCCCTCTGTGTGACTGTACACTTGCCTACCTGTCCCTTGTCTCTGCTATTAGGCACAGCTAGTTAACTGAAAGGAAGTGAAAAGAGCTGAAAGCTAGTGGGTGTCGGAGCTGCCTAGTCGAGAGATCCCCAGCTAATTGCTAGTCCTAACAGGCACAATTAGCCGCTACAAGCCCTTTGAGATGGCCCTGGGCTTCTCTCGGGTAACAGCCATCACTAGATAAAGGCTGAAATATGCTCCATTTAGAGAGACACTTGCAGACAGGGATGTCACAGGCTGCCAATTATGTTCTGCCTGTACACAGTCACTTCCAAGAAAAGGCAAGACACACACACCTGGAGTTAAAGGGACAAGAGGTGTACTATTTTGAACTACACATGTACAGAGCTTGTAATGATATAACCCTTTCAAATTAGGCTGTGTCAATTTTTCAATGATCGGTTTTTCATCAATATCAGTCATTGCTTTTAAAGTTTAGTACCAGGAAACTCTGTGGGAGATTGGTGTATATTATGCCTGCTGTACTTGATGTTGCTTTAAGTAAAGTTCAGCCATAACCACACAGACGAAGATGATATAATCAGCCTATTCTCAACAAGCATAAATACACCTGTGATATATGTATTGTTCTAAGTGTAACCCTTCTGCCATGTGTTGGTGGCAGCAAAGAGAGTCAAATATCTGGGGGTATCTTTCCCAGAAACCTGGGAAAAACTAAATACCTTCCCTGGGCTGCCTTGACAAGCAATACTTCCCCTCTCACAAGGAAAAGTTTAAGGAACACAGCATTAATTTGGGAAAACATAACAATCACATATATCAACAATATGTTTTTACAAAATAATAAGCAAAATACCTACTGTCTCAGTATCTTTGGGAATAGTCCTTTGCCTCAGTTTCTCCACCTTCCGACATGAACATCCGGTGGACAAATGTCCCTTTTCCATGCCGCATTCCCTCCTCCTCTTTCTGTGCACCCCACTCACAGTTAGCAGTCAGTGGACAGTGAAGTCCTGAGCCCAGGAGTGCACATGGGCAGGTCCACCTCCAGCTCCTGGGGGGAAGTGCTTCCTGCCTTTTGTAGAAAGACATCTTTCCACTGCCTCATCTCTCACTGCCCCAGAATCTCCACACATCGCCTTTAAACACAATACTGGGTCTAGGTCCTCAGGCTTCTAACCCAGCATTAAGGGTGTTGGCTAGGGGACCTTACCATTACCTCTACAACCCAGATCCAGGCCCTTACCAGAATTCACTCAGCACTAATATTAGTATACAGAGGGGGTTAAATAGCTTATACAACCCTTGAGCAGAGTGCTTGATGCCAAGGATTCCCAGCCTAACCACAAGATCATAGAATCATAGGACTGGAAGGAACCTCAAGATATCATCTAGTCCAGTCCCCTGCACTCATGGCAGGACTAACAATTATCATTCTAGACCATCCCTGACAGGTGTTGTTCTAATCTGCTCTCAAAAATTTCCAAATGGAGATTCCACAACCTCCCTGGGCAATTTATTCCAGTGCTTAACCACCCTGATAGCTAGGAATTTTTTCCTAATATCCAAAATAAACCCCTCATTGCTTCTTGTCTTATTCTCAGAGGTTAAGAAGAATATTTTTTGTCCCTCCTCCTTGTAATAACCTTTTACATACTTGAAACCTGTTATGTCCCCTCTCAGTCTTCTCCTTTCCAGACTAAACAAACCCATTTTTTTCAATCTTCCCTCATAGGGTCATGTTTTCTAGACCTTTCATCATTTTTGTTGCTCTTCTCTGGACTTTCTCCAATTTGTCCATATCTTTCTTGAAACGTGGTGCCCAGAACTGGACACAATACTCCAGTTGAAGCCTAAACAGTGCGGAGTAGAGCGGGAGAACTCCTTCTCGTATCTTGCTTACAACATTCCTGCTAATACATCCCAGAATGATGTTTGCTTTTTTTGCAACAGTGTTATACTGTTTACTCATATTTAACTATCACCCCCAGATCCCTTTCTGCAGCACTCCTTCCTAGGCAGTCATTTCCCATTTCGTATGTGTGCAACTGATTGTTCCTTCCTAAGTGGAGTACTCTGCATTTGTCCTCATTGAATTTCATCTGATTTACTTCAGACTATTTCTCCAGTTTGTCCAGATCATTTTGAATTAGAATCCTATCCTCCAAAACAGTTACAACATCTCCCAGCATGGTATCATCTACAAACTTTTTAAGTGTACTGTGTATGCCATTATTTAAATCATTGATGAAGATATTGAACAGAACCAGACCCAGAACCGATCCCTGTGGGATCCCACTCGTTATGCCCTTCCAGCATGTCTGTGAACCGCTGATAACTTTCCAACCAGTTATGCACCCACCTTACAGTAGCTCCATCTAGGTTGCATTTCCCTAGTTTGTTTATGAGAAGATCATGTCAGACAGTAGCAAAAGCTTTACTAAAGTCAAGATATACCATGTCTACCGCTTCCCCCCATCCACAAGGCTTGTTACCCTGTCAAAGAAGGCTATCGGGTTGGTTTGACACAATTTGTTCTTGATAAATCCATGCTGTTCCTTATCACCCTATTATCTTCTAGATGTTTGCAAAATGATTGCTTAATTATTTCCTCCATTATCTTTCTGGGTACAGAAGATAGAAACCTTTCTCTCCTCCCTCCTAAGCATCCAGCCCCACCTCCCAAGCATGCAAAAGTGAGGTTTTGGTTACAACAACTCCGCACTTAGGGCATACTAAGCATAGTTTGTTGCCCTTTTGTCACACTGTAAAGATTATAATATTTCATTACTCCCTACATCCAAAATTGAAATTAGTCTTAACCAAAATGCCCAAAATATTCACATTGGGATGATGGGTAGCAAATATGCAAATAAAGCCACACTCATTCCATCTCTTCCTCCAGTTCACCATTAGCAGAAATCTCCTTCCCTAGAGCTTCAGAGTGCCATAGGCTTACATCAGTTTTGCAGAACAATTAGAAGGAAAAGGAACAATTTCAGGTGGACTCTCCAAAATACAGTGTGCATGGTTAATGGTAGCATCATGCAGAGCTGAAATGCATACATATTTACACTAATAACTTCACATTTCAGGGGTTTACAATGTCAGCACAATAGTAACTAGTTGCAAGTCACAGCCAATATATTAACCAATTATTTCCCATTGGGAAGGACACGTTCAAGCCTACATTTTCACATTTGGGTCACCAAAGTTAGGCCCCTAAATCAGGATTTAGGCTCCTGTGTGACATTTGCCTGATGTTCAGAAATTCTGAGCACCCATAATTCCTATTGCAGCCAACTTCTGAAAACAAAGACATTCATTTTAGGTTCTTAAATGGTTCAGTTGCCTAACTCAGACACACACATTTAAAAATTATGGAAATCCTTGTTTGAAATCCTAAAGTGCCAATTTCTCTTTGTTTTTTTTGTGGGACTGTACCACAAAGCTAACTTTACATTGGAGAAATGTTATACTGTCATTACTGTAATACATAAACAATAACAATAACACTGTAACAACTAAACATACTAGAACATAGTTGTATTAAAACTGAAATCAGGGGAATCCCTAGAGATAGCCAGATGGATACAAAATGAAGTACTATCAAGTAACTCTATGACTGCAGAATTCTTACTCCATATTCCTGCATTGCAGTCGAAAGGAGGCACCAGGAAAAAAAACAGCAGAGGAAACCACAACGTTGTTGTAGTATCCCGGACTAAAACACCATAGGAACACTTAGAAACAATAGAAAAACCTTAGTAATTCACATCTAATATCAGAAAAACCTTCCATTTTAACCTATACAATGATAAGCACACAGTTAATTTACTGCCAAGCACGTCAAGAAAGAGAGAGAGGATGGAAACAGGATGATTCATAGTCTGGTAGCGGATAATTGTTTAAAACATCCTCATTTAAATGAGATGCCTTTTGGCCTAACTCTGGGTCAGATTGTGCCATCCGGTTTTAAGTAGAAATCTTCACTGATGCCAGTATAGTCCTGTGTTAGAATATGACATCACAAATTTGAAAGGGTGTGGTCTTTATTATTATTAATGTCTTTAATAAGCATCACTTTCTTCAAAACAAAACAAAAACAAAAAACCCAGAGAAGTCTGGAAACCCCATGACAAGAATTCTGGGTGCAGTGCCTGTAGTTTTTAGTTTTGCTTACATCAGGAAATATATATATATGTAAAAATAAAATTAAAAACTGTGTATTCCATTACATTTGGTGTATGGTGATGAGACATTCCTGGCCTCAGAACAATGCTGACGTCACTGTTACCTTCAAAATTAATAGACAGGAGGGACACAATTTAATGTGGGATATTTAAGAAGTCTATGGAATATCTTTAGAAAAGGAGAGGAAAATAAGAGGATCAAATTAAGCAAGGATTAAATAAATAGGTCCCCATCCC
Source organism: Mauremys reevesii (assembly GCF_016161935.1). NCBI lineage: Eukaryota > Metazoa > Chordata > Testudines > Geoemydidae > Mauremys > Mauremys reevesii. The sequence continues at coordinate 23,367,411 of NC_052638.1, read as the reverse complement.
CAAAGCTCTTTCTTTCTTTCTTTTTTTTTTTTGAAAGATCCCAGAATACCTTATGTTGGATAAAGAGTTAGAGTAAAATCCTGGCCCTCTGAAGTCAATGAGTGTTTTGTCATTGACTTCAGTGGGGGCTTGAGATTTTATAAAGTTTTCAATTATATTAATCTTGCCATGTACAAAAGCTGTGTCCTTTAGTCAAACCCTGTTACAGATTTAGTACTAGAAAGTTTTGCACCTGTGCTTCATTAATCTTGTCTCCTAGACCTTTCAATTGTTTTTTGAACAGTTTAAGGGGTCTTTGTTCCAGATCTAACATGTCTGATGAGAGCAGATCCATCTTTGATTTAATCAATCAAATTTAGAGATAGTAGGCTTTGGAAAGCTGAAAAAAAATGTTACTGATGAAGCTTTTTGAACTGACCCTGTTGTAATTTGTTCAGGGGTAGGTCTCCAGTTGTCTAACTGCTTCAAACGCAATAATGGAGAATTGAGAATGGAGTGAGAAAAGTTGGGCTTGTGGCTAAGGCACTTGACTGGGATCAAGAAAATATGATTAATTTCCTAGCTTTGCCACATTCTTCTTGTGTAACCTTGGAAAAATCACTTCCTCTCTGTGCCTCTGTAAAACAAGGATAAAGACATTTCCCTACCTCACAGAGGTGAATTCAGTAAAGGATTTGAGACACTCATCCACTATGTTTACTGAGAATTAGAACTGGTGCATTTTTTTTTTCAAAGTTTCAGTAAAAATTAGAGGGTAGAGGGCAACTTAGAGAGAGGCTGACATTTTTTGCAAAACTTTTAGATTATGACAAAAAGTTTTCACAAAAAATTCAATCTTTTCATGAACTGTTTTCTGCCTTTTTTTGTCCAGCTAAAAAGTACTAGTCTTTAGAAAGGATAAATAAAATCCCCTAACCCCACCTTAACTCTGAGGCTCAAACCCAGGTTAACAGGGAGAATGACATATTTCACACAAAGGAAACTTACAAAAAGCCAGTCCAACAGTAGCAGCCAGGAACATACCCACACAAGAACAATCCATCCCCATCCATCCCCTCCAACTTTCAGTGCTATCACAAAGGCACCACAGTTCCATCCGCAGAATCTGTACATCTGATTTGTGTGCATTGGAATCATAGAACCACAAAATGCAGAGCTGGAAAGGATCACAAGACGTCATCTAGTCCAGCCCCCAGAGCTGAGGCAGGAAGAAAGTAAACCTAGACTGTCCCTGACAGGAGTTTATCCAAACTGTTCTTAAAACCGCCAAGGATGGGGATTCCACAACCTCCACTGGAAGCAAGTTCTTAACTAGCCTTATAGTTAGAAAGTTTTTCCTAATATCTAACCTAAATCTCCCTTGCTGCAGATTAAGCCCAATCCTTGTGGACATGTAGAAAATTGATCACCATCCTCTTTATAACAGCCCTTAGTATAAAAGCTAATACACCCCAGAATATTAGCTTTTTTTTGCAACTGCATCATATTGTTGACTCATATTCAATTTGTGATTCACTATAATCTCCAGAGTCTTTGCACCAGTGCTACCGCCTAACCAGTTATAATCCCATTTTGTAGTTGTGCATTTGATTTTTAATTCCTAAGTGCACTGCTTTGCATTTGTCTTTACTGAATTTATCTTGTTGATTTCAGATCAATTCCCCAATTTGTCAAGGTAAAGTTGAATTCGACTCCTGTCATACAAAGTGCTTGCAACCCCTCCTAGCTTGGTGTCATCTGCAGATTTTATACACATACACTCCCCTCCATTATCCAAATCATTAATCAAAACATTGAATAGAACTGGACCCCACACAGACTCTTGTAGCACCCCACTAAATATGTCTCCCCATTTTCACAGCAAGCTATTGATAAATACTCTCTGGGTATGGTCTTTCAACCAGCTGTGCACTCCACCTTATAGTAATTGCATGTAGATCACATTTCCTTAGTTTGTGTCTGAGAATGTCATGTGGTATTGTGACAAAAACTGTATTAAAAATCAAGATACATCACATCTACAACTTCCCCCAATCCACTAGGCCAGTAATCCTGTCAAAAGGACATTAGATTGGTTTGGCATGATTTGTTCTTTACAAACCTATGATGGCTATTACAACACTCTAATCCTCTAGGTCAGGGGTTCTCAAACAATGGGTCGGGACCGCAAAGTGGGTCACAACCCCATTTTAATAGGGTTGCCAAGATTGGTGTTAGACTTGCTGGGTCCCCAGGCTGAAACCAAAGCCCAAGCCCCACCACCCAGGGCTGAAGTGAAAGCACAAGTGCTTCAGCCTTGGGTAGGGAGGATAACGTTACATGCCCCCTGCCTAGGGCAAAAGCCCTGGGGCAGCTTTGGTCCCCAGGGACTTGGGTGGGCTCAGGCTTCGGAACCCTGTCCTGGGGTTGTATAGTAATGTTTGTTGTCAGAAGGGGGTCACAGTGCAATGAAGTTCGAGAACCCCTGGTCTAGGTGCCTACAAATTGATTGCTTAATCATTTATTCCAGTATCTTTTTGGGTACTGAAGTTAGCCTAACCAGTCTATAATCCCTCAGTCCTCTTTGTTGCCCTTTTTACAGATAGTATCTATGTTTGCCATTCTCTAGTCTTCTAGGATCTCTTCTGTCCTTCATGAGTTCTCAAAGATAATCACTATTGGTTCCAATATTGCTTCAGCTAGTTCTCGATGAATTTCATCAGGACTTGATGACTTGAATACACGTAATTGATCTAAATATTCCTTAACCTGTTCTTTCCCTGTTTTGTGTTCCTTTCTCCTTGTTGTTAATATTAATTGTGTTAAGTATCTGGTCACAATTTACCTTTATAGTGAAGATTGAAGCAAAATAGGCATGAAACATCTCAGCCTTCTTGATGTCACCTGTTATTAACTCTCCTTCTCTGCATAGTAGAGGACCTACGTTTTCCTTCACCTTTCTCTTGTATTTAAAGACCTCTTCTTATTGCTTTTTTATGTCCCTTGCTAACTCATATTGTGCTTTAGTCATTCTGATTTTGCCCCTACAGTCTTGTGCTACTATTTTGTACTTATCCTTTGCAATTTATCCATATTTCCACTTTTTGTATGATTCCTTTTTGATTTTCATGTCATCAAAGAGTTTCTGCTGGAGTCATATTAGCCTCTGATTATTCTTTCCATCTTTTCCTCACATTGGGATAGTTGGCTGTTGCACCTTTAATACTATGAGAAACTGCCAAGTCTCCTGATCTCCCTTTTCTCTTATATTTTCTTCCTATGGGACCTTATCCACTAGTTCTCTGAGTTTGTTAAAGTCTTCTTTTTTAAAGTCCATTGTCCTTATTCTGCGGCTCTCACTCTGTCCTTTCCTTAGAATCATGAAATCTATCGTGTCATGGTCATTTTCACCCAAATTGCCTTCAGCCTTCAGATTCAAAACTAGTTCCTCCATTAGTCAGAATCTAGTTTAAATAGATCCCTCCAAGTCTCAGTGATGCCAAGAAAGTAATAATTTAGTTTACGCACTCTAAGATGGTGAATAGAATCCCCCACTGTTTTCCCTCTTGTTGCAGCTATGACCTTACTGTAATTTTCCATTCTCCATCCCCCTCCCCAACATCTAGCCCTCTGTTTTTGCATTCCTATCTGTGAGATTTTGTCACCTGCCCCTGCATTGGATGTGGAATTCCCATCACTGGAGGTTTTTAAGAACAAGTTAGCGAAACACCTGTCAGGGATGGTCTTGGTATACTTGGTCCTGCCTGAGTGCAGGGCTGGACTAGATGACATCTCGAGGTCCCTTCCAGCCCTATTCTTCTATGATTCTATGGGATTCCGTACTGTGGTTAAAACACAAGACTGCAAATGAGATTAGAATTCCTAATTTTGCCACAGGATTCCTGTGTGACAGGCACAAGATACACTAAGGGCTAGTCTACACTTACCAGCCGGGTCGATGCGGTGAGTTCGACTTCTCGGAGTTCGAACTATCGCGTCTAATCTGGACGCGATAGTTCGAACTCCGGAAGCGCCGCGGTCGACTCCGGTACTCCACCACTGCAAAAGGCGGTGGCGGAGTCGACCTTGGAGCCGCGGACTTCGATTCCGCGGCGTCTGGACGGGTGAGTAGTTCGAACTAGGGTACTTCGAATTCAGCTACGCTATTCATGTAGCTGAACTTGCGTACCCTAGTTCGACCCCCGCCCTTAGTGTAGACCTGCCCTAAGGTCTCCTAAGAAGAGCTGTTCAGCAGAAAATCTCCCATGTGAAATCAATGGCAGTTGTGTCTACATATCCCCTCTGAAATCCAGGCCCCAGACTTCTGTGCTGTCTCTCTCTCTACAGGAAAAAAAAAATCGATATAAGATACACAGTCACAGCGAATGACGAGGCTGAAGTCGAAATATAATATATATATATATACCCCTCCCTCGTCCTCGCAGGGATGTCCGGGGCTCTCTCTCTCATCGCCGCGCCCCGCGCCGTTCGGGCGGTGGGTTCGGAAATCGGAAGCGCGTCGCGTCGATATATACGTCAGATAGATGATGATATATATATCCCTGAAAAATCGATCGCTACCCGCCGATATGGCGGGTAGTGTAGACGTAGCCTCAGTTTCCCCAACTTTATTATCTGACAGGAGTTGTGATACTTAATTCATAAAGATCAACTTAAAAAAAATAAAAATAAAACAGCATCCTACAGTGTGGTGTCTAAGTCTAAGTGCATAGTTAGCTCCTAAACAAGCAGGCTAATGTGGAGTGCTCACCACACCTCCCCCGATGACTACAGGGAGCAGTTGTGTGTAGCACACTTTGACAACCAGACTATTTATTTAGGAGACTAAATCAAGGCTCAGGAGCTTAAATTTTAGGCCTTGTTTCTGAATCCTGGATTAATATTTTTTTCAGGAGCTTAGAGATCCTCAAGAAGTTCTACTGAAATGAAAGGTACAATTACTACATTATTATGCTCAGATAAATTTGTTAGTCTCTAAGGTGCCACAAGTACTCCTTGTTCTTTTTGCTGGTACAGACTAACACGGCTACTGCTCTGAAACCTACATTATTATGCTTTGTGAATAGAAAAAAAAATTAATTGCTCATGTTGGTATTACCTTCTTGAAATCAAGACTGAGTTTGCTAACTTTGGGGCCTATGGGTGGCATTAAATCCTGTTGAGGAAAGATATTCAGGTGGTAGTTTTCCTATGTGGTTAGGGGAGAGAAAAAATGCTAGCGTTAGCAATATATAAATAAATTTAGTCTCTACTTACTCTCATCTTCTTGCAATAATCAGATTGATCTTTCTTGCAATAGTTTCGTGATTCGGATTCTAGATAAAGAAATCCTGAGAACTTGTAGGTACATAACGCATTACCTCTTTATCACGATCAGTACTTTTTTTCCAGTCAAGATGTTTTTTATTAACTTTTCTACAAAAAATATACATTCCATATTAAAGGTTACACATCTTTCAAACAGATCTAAGCCTATTACAGTAACAATACAAGGCAAACCAAGAGGTTACACCAATAAACTAAAATGAACGAAAAAGTGCTTTTACTGTTCACTTTGCTAGTTTTAGTTGTGTCTTTCATATATTTTACACATTTGCAACCAAATTAATAACAAGATATTCTCCAGTATAAATTAAAAAAGCCTTACGCTTACCTATTAATTAAGAATAATGGAATGCCATAAGCTTTTGTGTGCTGCTGGTACTGTAATTTGTTTCACTTCTCTGTAACAAATATATGGCTGATTAAAAATTCAGTATACCTTACATATATTAAATTCCTACTATACTGTGAATTGGCTCACTTTACTCATTCTAGTAGTTCTTCTGAATTCAACATAAGCAGGATTTGGCCTGTGTATTTAAAAAGAAAAATATGAGCATTCATATTAGTGTGTGTGTGTGTGTGTGTGTGTGTGTGTGTGTGTGTGTGTGTGTGTGTGTGTGTGTGTGTGTGTGTGTGTGTGTGTGTGTGTGTGTGTGTAGGGGGTTAAGGATGTGGGGGGAGAGAATGGAGGGAAGTGTTTAAATTATCCAACAATTTGGCAGCCACTGGAAAACGTGAAAAATTCAAATACTGTTCAAAATCCTGATTGGCACATGCCCACTATTTTAACACTAGTGGAGTTACCAGATAGAGTCAGAGTAAATATAGTTATTATTTTAAAAATTCATCATTTGTCCTTGTAAATTAAACAGTTCTATCAAGTCAACAAAAATGTTTAACAGTCCTAGTAGACCATCTGTACAGAGACCATTGATATTTTACAACCTTGAAGTTAAAGGTAAAATCTCAGACATTCCCGTAAATCTGGAGGAAATCATCTCTCTCACTACATATGGCACAAATTTCAACTTCTAATAGTTTAGGAAGAGTTTATGGCAGACCATCCATACATTCACAGTACTTAAATTTGATGACATATGGGCCCCATCCCGCAAACAGATCTGCACAGATCTCTATCCTTATTCCTGTGTGGAGCTCCACTGATGTCACTGGAGTTCCACATGAGTCTAAGGGCCTGCGTGTACAGCTCTGGCCCCAGGATTGACCCTATGGTATTTACCAATTACTTAGCCCTGGTCTACATTACACAGTTAGGTCGAAGTAAGGCAGATTATGTCAACTCAACTCTGTCAGTGTACACACTACTGGCTTGCTCCTGCTGATGTAACTGTCCTACTTTGCCTTCATAATAACTCCACCTCCACAAGAGACGTAGGGCTTATGCCGTGTAGTTAGGACGACTGCTTACTTACATTGGCTGTTGGCTGGGTTTTTTTGTCAATTTAATGGCTCTAAATTGACAAGAAAGTCCTCCAGGCTCCCAGGCAGGCTGCTGCCCACTGCCCAGGCTCCCTGCTCCCAGCCAGGCTGCCCCTCCTTGCTCCCAGTTCCCATCTGGGCTGCTTCCCAGGACCCCCACTCCCCACTAGGAGCCAGGCTGCTCCCAGGGTCCCAGCTCCCTGCTCCACACCAGGAGCCTGGGAGGCTGCTTGGCTCCAGGCAGGGAGGCAAGATTCCAGGTGAGTGCCCCGCTCCCAGTGGGGAGGTCAGAGCCCCAGAGGCTGCTGTGCTCCCAGTGGTTAGCAGGGAACCGAGAGCCTGGGGGTGAGCAGCTGGGCTCCCAGTGGGAGCAGGGAATGGAGAGCTGGAGGGGGAAAAAACAGACAGTACGTAGTGGGGAGCCCATGAGGCAGCTGGGCTCCCAGTGGGGAGCAGGGAATGGAGAGCCGGGGCAGGGAACAGCCAGTAGGGAGTGGGGAGCCCTTGAGGCAGCTGGGCTCCCAGCAGCAGCGGCGGCTCTAGGCACCAGCGCTCCAAGTGCGTGCCTGGGGCAGCAAGACATGGGGGGCAGCCTTCAGCGCCTTGCCTGCGGGAGGTCCGCTGGTCCCGCGGATTCGGCGGCAATTCAGCGGCGGGTACGCTGAAGCTGCAGGACCGGCGGACCTCCCGCAGGCGTGCCGCCGAATCCGTGGGACCGGGGACCTCTCGCAGGTGCGCCGCCAAAGGCAGCCTGCCTGCCGTGCTTGGGGCAGCAGAAAAGCTAGAGCCGCCCCTGCCCAGAGTGGAGCTGAGCGCCTGGGCTCTCAACTCCCCACACTGCTCCTCTTAGGTTGGCGGAAGTGCTCCTGGAGAGGAAACACACCACCAGTCAAAGAAGGGTAGTGTGGACATGAACCAGCACAGTAAATACTTAAGGTTTTAGTGTAGACATGCCCTTAGTGTAATATTCACCATGAACAGGGAGCCAGCACAAGGCCCACTTAAGTCTTCAGAATCATAGATTATTAGGGTTGCACTGTGGAAATGCAAATACTGTTTTTAGTGAAACTTCTGAAGTTGCCCCATTACAATTTACTTAGGGCTTAAGTGGTATGTGAGCCTCATGCTGGCCCTCTTTACAGGGCTGAATATCCCCCTTGGAAGAGAAATGGAGCAAGCTGATGAAATTTGCTGGTTACAACATTATATTGGACTGTAAAAACTTTGGAGGATTGTAATAAACTACAGCTGGTATAAAGGCATGACAACAGGGCAGCTAATGGCAAGTGAAATTCAGCTTGGATAAGTTGATAGTAATGCTCTGGTGACAATAATCTAAAATTTCCCTTGTAAATTGATAGACACTGAACTCGTGGGCTGCTCTGAGGAAAACAGACTTGAATCATTCCAGCAAGCTCAATATGCACTAAAGGCCACGAGCAAGTGAGCTCATCTCACACATCACTGTGTGTGTTGTCACACACATTGGTTATGTTCCCCCTCCCATGTATACCATCGTAAATTTAGCTCGGTACATTATAGGGGCATTTTACACACTGAAGAATGAGATATCAGTCACTAATAAAATGATATCCCAGACTTGATGGACCAATTGTCTTTTCCATTATGACAACTCCTATGCTCCTAAAATGTTATCTTAAATTTCCATGGAGCATTTAATCCTGAAGGATTCACAAACATTTTAAATGTTATGGACTGAATACATCAGTAGTGTCAAGCATGAGGCCTGCAGGTAGGTCAAGCCCACGGGATATATTAATGTAGTCCATACCCAGATTCCGCAGAATCTAAGGTTTCATTTTACAAAGTTAAACTTCTAACCTATATGGTTGAGAAGATAATCTTCTAGATGTGTGCTCAGTGTAAACAGGTACAGTTTTATCTTCCTGAGTCTGCAAAAACAGACAGCCTGAAACAACAACTGAATAGTTTGAATTCCCCTACCATCTCCCTTTCCACCACCACTATGCATCTCATCCAGTGTCAATTATTAAACGTTGCATGTCAGTGTTAACTATTTAATTGCTAAACATTTTAGCAGATGAGAAAGGGGTGAAGCCCACAGAGAGGGAATATTGGGAGTTGCTGTTGGGAGGGAACCACAGAAGGAAGAAACACGAAGGCAAAGAAAGTGCATAGAAACAGAGAACGGATGGAGAAGGAAGAAAAGCAAAGGGAAGAAACAGTGGTTTTAAAGTTAAGTACCTTTTCCCACTGAGTGATACCAAAAGTAACAATCAGGTAATTAAAAATAAATATGCTAATAACTAAAAAATTATTTACTGCATAAAGGCCATGTGCTTCTAGCCTTCATCTTTCTACAGACTTCTGATTAACATAAGTGGGAGAACTGCTATGGATTGAGGGTAGTACCTAGTCCGTAGCTGGACAATGGACCATAACTATAATTGGAATTTGGTACTCTCCACAGAATGAATTTGACTACCCTGATAACCCTATGGCCAGAAATCTCTTCAACCCACCATGGTAGAAGGATTTGGGGGTAGACCCAAGGAACTCCACCCAATAGGCAGTGTGTGGGATAGGAAGTGAAGAATACCATATACAGTTGAAATTGTTGGGGAAATTTTAGGCTGGCACAACATAATTACATAAATTGGGGTGTAGTTAAGATGCTCAGAATAAAATCTCTCCCCATCAGAAAGTGCCATGAAATCTTTAAATGGTCAAGACTCCAATTTGATATATTCCTGAAAGACAGCACCTACAACAAAGCAATGGCTGAAAATACCAGGACAGAGCATTTGTTCATTACTGACTCAGAAAGAAGAGTGATACCAATTCACCAATAATGCTTCCTGCACCTTCGCTTGAAGAGTTTAAGTACTGACCATCCTGGACACAGTTTAGTTTCCAACATCTGATAATATCTCAGCCCAAAATGGTATGGCTGTAGGCCATAAAGTAAGACGTGAGAAAATGGAGAGCCAAGGACATAAATTTTGTGAGCCCACCTGACCAGTCTAGCATAGGCGAGTGCATGTTTCCTGAATCACACTGAACAGGCATGTAAAATATCTGTTCCTTGATGTATCTGGCAGATGTGATGCCAGAAATATTTTTCCCCTGATTTATTTTTGTAGCTGTAACTAGTTCTCTATACTAAACCTACAACCCTAAACTAATTTTAGGGCCATTTATTTTTATGTCTACAAACAGCAGAGTTACCCAAATGTTAAAAGCCCATGTTCATGTGGCCATAAAGCACTGCCAACGTAACTATTATATTTCAGATTTTAGTTATCAAACACTGACACTTGAGCACAGTTTTCATATGTTTGTGTCCCAACCTTTTTAACCATTTATTCTGTAAAATATACTTCAAGTAGATTAGAAATAAATAAAATAAAAATAAATTAAACATTGTAACTAACTTCTGCTTATGAAGACAAGTATATATAACTTTATCATACACTCTAATTCAGTCACATGCTACAGTCAATGGTGTCAAATAACACACTATCAAGCTGTCTAGATTTCTCCTGATGCTTTAAATGCCATGCTTTATCTGTCAAAGTTGACCAGTCATTACTCTAGGTCTATAACGTGGCATCCAAATCTGCAGCAGTAGGAGTAGTAGTGGATACCACAGAATATGGATGAAATATTTTAATGTTCACCTTTTAGAATGTCATTATTCTATTATCCTAGTATCAAACTCTTTTGCTAGTTAGTAACAATATTTCCAGCAATGCTAAGTGAGCTAGCTTTAACTGACTTGGCTGAAGTTACTGTATAGGAAAGTTGGATCTTGCTTTCTGTTATTACTATTGTTTGTACCTGGGTATTGCTTAGCTTGTACTATTCCTTTATATATTCCGCAGGCAGAAAAGCTTGCATGGTCACTTTCCTATGGTATATGTGTCAACAAAAGATACATTTGGAACAATAATGGAGGCAACAGGAATAGATATGGGAAGAAAGAGAACTTAGGTAGTTGAATTCATGACTTGATTGATAATGCCTGGTAACACTGCTAAAACACTGACTGATGTAAATTCTTTGCTGAAGCTTTTTATGCACTGCACAGGCTTGATTCCAAAAGATATGTGTTTTAAGGAAGCATATACTTCACCCTTTCTATTGATATCCCATTGTTAATACCAACTACAATTCCTCACCTGGATCATGGGGAAAACAGTGAATTACTCATCATATGTAATCATGCATTATTTGACTCCTCTTACTACATATTAATTGTGACATGAGGCAAAATAGACCTTGACTAGTTAGTAAACAATGGACCGAATATTTCAAGCTATGTCTAAAACTGCTCACCAACAGCTGGAAGACGTTAAAAGTAAGAGTTTACCAAACCCCATTAGTTGTCATTTCACTGATATAGAATTTGTTGGGGAAACTGCTGGGTGGGCCTGTATTTTGAGATTAATTCTTCGGTTGCTTTGGCTGAGGAGACTTTCATCCTCTTCTATAACCCATTCAAACACAGGCCATTCTTAGATCATTTGGTTGAGAATCACATTGATAGTTTGCATTTCCACTTTGCCTTCCATCCAAGGATCTCAGAGCATCTTACAGACATTAATTGATTAAGCGTCACTACACCCCCATGAGGTAGCCAAGTATTGTTACATATATTACTACGGATGAGCAAATTGAGGCACAGAGTAAGTAACTTCATAAAGGTCATAAAGGGTATCTATGGCAGGACTGGAAATAGAACCCAGGTATCTTGAATTCCAGTCCTGTGTTTTAAGCACAAGACCATCCTTTCTCCTCTATTAGCATATTGCTTATGTCTGGCTGCACTGTCAGATTACAGCGGACAGATGGTTTAGAGAAGGCACCAGTCAATTTCAGCTAGGAAAGCCATCATATGAAATATAGCACAATAGGGTTTTGAGCAAAATAAAATGGGTGGCTTGCATTGTCATTTATAATGCCCTCAGAATATTTTGCTAATCTGTTGGCTGAACTGAACGAAAATGCCTACCCTACCATACTGCTTACAGGGTACCTTGTGATTTAGAACTTCAGCTAACTGCTTTTGTTTTTCATTATTCTACTGAAATATAAATGCTGGGCTGTTTCACTGTAAGATTACCCTGAGGGGAGAAAACATTCCATTTTCATAAAATAAACTTCAATACATTATTGCATTCTTTCATTAGTCACTTTTGTCACTTCATATTTTGATGCTTTATAATTAAGTTATATGGAGCCCTGAGCATCTATGTCTAATAGAGTGGGTCTCATAAAAGGGTTATCTGGGGTAGACCCATTCACATCTGCTTCACATTCTTTAAGCCCAAACCAGAAGTGTTCATAAAGACACATTTTAATATGCTGTAAATACAAGTGACCTGAAGAAGCCATACACAACAGAACCATACTAATTTGCATTGATGAATGAGTGTAGATAAAAGAGGTTAGTAGACTAGCAAATGATAGGATGGAGCCAGTGCTGGTGATGGCAAATTTCCCATAGGACATTGCAGAAAAAGCAAGCCATCACTTGCCCTGTCCCTCCACTCAATGAAGCTCTAATCAACTTACAAATGGGTTGGAGACCAATTCAGGGTCTCACTGTACTTATGGAGCTAAGCTACAGCAATGGGAGCAGAGAGGAATACCCTGGTGGCCTCCAACGGGGCTAGAAGGTCTTGAGAAAAGCTACTGCTCTTAGGTGAGCTGACATTTCCCCCAAGCTCCCCACAGCACTGGGCCCAACAATGGTACAAGTTAAAGATAGCCACCAACTTTGTATTGCTGAGGACAATATGGGACAATCCCAGTTCGATTCCCTCTCCTGGGCTCAATGCTACAGGGAACATGAAGAAGATAGCAGCTCTAGGAACTATTGCAAATGAGGTAGGTTGGAGGGTTTCTGGTTTTCCTGGTTCCACTTAACTTCTTGGCTATAGCAGAGCTACAATAGGAGCAGTGAGACTCTGGCCTTACTCTTCAACCCTCAGAGCACCACCAGCAGCTGCCTTTTAAAGCTGATTATCTTGGTCTGAGATCTTCAGTGACTGCTGCCAGAGATGTGGCCAAGTGATGATACGTTGGGCAAGAAGAGAAGAAGATAATCTCTTCTTGCCCAACATGGAGCAGGATGTCACTCAGAATGACCCACCCACATAGCTGCTCTGGATCACAATAAACTGCAAACCTCCAAATTAATTTTCAGTGTGAGTTTGCAGATTACTGCAGTGCCATTAGGCAAGGTCTGACTGTACCTTCCAGTTACAGAAGGAGCCAAGTTATTTGTTCATTTTACAACAGTTGCATTTTACTACAGTACTGCAAAAAAAAGAAAAGAAAACGAAAAAGAAAGAAAGAAAGAACAGAACAGAGTTTTCTACATCAAAATGATCAATTAACAAAACTCCTTTATATACTAGCATCTAAATGTTTTTCCAATAGACTTCTAATCTGCATTATTTTCAGTGTGCTTTATTTTTACATTGGGATTTTTGGCACATCCCCAGATTCTGTAGTTTTCCTAAAGAATATGGACCAAAGTTTCACTCTGGACCAAAATCTCACCTCCAAATCCAGGGCAACAAGCTGTGATTTGTGCAAAACCCACACAATAAAGTCAGGTCTTGATCCTGAGATCACTTAAGTATGGGACTATTCACATGAGTAAAACTACTCATGTGTTTAAGCATTTGCAGACTGGGGCCTGATATTTTAATGAGCTCAAGGGACCACCTGTGGTTAGGGAGACCAGACAGCAAGTGTGAAAAATTGGGATGGGGGTGGGGGTAATAGAAGCCTATATAAGAAAAAGACCCAAAAGTCAGAATTGTCCCTATAAAATAGGACATCTGGTCACCCTGCCTGTGGTTGTAATCTTATTTCAAAACAATTCTCTGTCTTGGTCCTAAATAGATTACTATTAGAGAATAGGTAATGATGCATCTCAACATGGATTCATTAAAATATATGATCCTCTTAATAAAAATAATCTAAAAGAACAAGAACAGTCTGAGGATATGGTCAATTTAGTATTTTCTAGAAAAAGGGTCTGAAACAAAACTCAAGATCAGTCTGACACCTTCCTTTCCCCATGTCTAAATGCATTAGGGGACAAGGGGATTTGTAATAAGAACCAGGAACTTGTAACAAAGCTTGTGGTTACTATAGCTGACTAAATCAAAATCTCAGAGAGTCAAATACTCCTAAACCTTAGAGGTGGGTTTAAAATCCAAAACCTTTGTGTCTTGGGTCTACCTTTGTTAAAAATATTACATTTTCTATAACAAGGGACCAAAACATGGTAGCAATTCTGTTGTAAGATGCAGCCTTTGGGAACATTAAGCTACAATACCAGTGTTTGCATTTTTAAGTGACATTTTTAGGATTTACTGTGGCTGGCTGGGGGAGGACCTCTCCTTCTATAATATTTATTGTTGTCTGCTATATCTTATAGTAAAATGGCATTATTTCCCCTATTTGAGGCATTTAAACTGCACATTGCATATACAAAATGGTGACAGAAAAGATACATTTGTATAATGGCATCCACCATCCTTATACCACAGTTCTAATATGAACACTCATCAGTACCACTGATGTTCATTTTAAGGGTGTTATAGTGCTTAGTTTGTAATATTTCACAATGCATCATTCACCACTTAAATCCCTTCCTTTATTCACTTTACTCATTGTTCCTTCTTGTGCATGCTGTGTTCCTTCTGAGGCCTCTGAGTCCAATCCATTAGTTGTAGCCAAGATTGCAACATTCCCTTCTGCTGGCCATCCACCAACACAGCATGCTAACTTTATGACTGCAACAGAACACTGTGCCTAAACAAGCTCTCATGATTAGCTACTTCGGTCAACATGAATAATGGATCGCCTGGGCTGAGTCAGGCCTGAACAGGCTGGATAAGCCCTCTCCCTGGACCTACATGATGGTCCTTAAACACAGTCTCAATGTAATTTTAAACTTCACTTCATCATACTGATAGGCTACAAGCTACCCTCCTATGAACACAATAAACACAGGGAAATAGATAAACTACTTTGAGAAATACTATGACAATACTGCCTGGGTATGGAACACATGCCAGTAGGGCCACATTTTCAACTGTCCTCAAAGGCAGCAGCTGAAATTGTCTTTCCAGTTGCAAGAGGCTGGGTGGGCAAAACACATATTGGCCAGTTTAGTCAGGCTGGGATGGCTAGTTAAGACAGGCTAAGTACTCTCTGTATGAACCAACCCTCATTTTTAATTTTCTTGAATTTTGAAGATAATAAAGTCTGAGTTTTTTTTAAACTTCATTGTTGTGTCTGGTGTATCAACCTTTCATTGGCCTTAAAAGTCCTGCTACAAGAAATCTGTTTGCTTTAATGAATTTTGTTTGCATTGCTGACAGACATCAGGTTAAGCAGTTATTGCAAGGTAATATAACAACCTAACCAATAGTTAACAGGTATAGAAGCTCTGACAAGGAATAGTCTGAAACCCACATACGATGCAATTCTTTCTGGCAAAGGGAAAAAGACAAGTGTAGGACCAATTTATGCATAAATTGGTCACATTTTCACACATAGCCCCAATTATCTAAAAAGGGTTTAACATTATATTTATATTGATAAGCTTAACAATGTTGAACCACGACTCTCGGATGATCTGTTACAATTCACATCCAAAGAGACCAGAAGGAATAATTGGAAACCCTCCAGCATTTCAAGAAATAGAAGCAGCCTTGAAAAAGATGAAAACTGCTGTACAAGGTCTGCCTTTTGCTGAAATTACAACATAAATTTCAAATGAAGGATGGCTAAGAATAATTCAACAATTACAAATTCCCTTCTAAAGACAGAAGGAATGCTACAAGATTAGAGAAATTGAGTCATCCCAAATGTCTCCATAGGAGTGGGGGGAAAAAGGAGATTGTAATGACTACAGGCTGAATGAGACACTTGATAGACTGTATCATTGATTGATTGCAGGAGGATTTGAGTGGAACAACCTGGTTTTGTGTTCTGAATATCAATAGTTGGCTATAGAAATTGTGAAAATTCTTGCAAATAATTATGGAAACCTCTCATGCTAATCAACACTGTTTAAGTTAACCTCAAGATGCACTCGACTTTTCTTAACTGACCACAGTCTTTTGACATGTTTTGTAAGGCAATGGCATTTCTAAATGCCTAACTGATTTTACTTATGAGTCAGGACTGCAAGGCCCACTAAAGAAGTGTAAACATCACAAGTAAATCAGTAACCAAACTTCTCTCCCCAACCCTTGCTTTAGCTGATGAGCTTTTGATTCTTTTTATGAACCAGTTTTATTTTCCAGAATCAGGGTTTACTATAAAAAGGAAGACGCTATACCCAGAGGATTGCCTATAAGCAGCAGTAAAACCAAGGTGAAGTCATATACAGGCTTTTTAAAATGTATTATGAAGGAAGAAAGATAATAATACCACCCATAAATCAATACAATATCTTAGAACAGACATACTGTTTCCTTCCCCCTACTCTTCTTCCAAAACTTGAGCACAGAAGTATAGGTATATCAGAAAGTCTGCTTTGGTTGCAGTATCTAATAAAGCTGTGTTCTCATTTTTGTTGCAATAGCATTTGCAAGTGAAAAATTATGTTTCAAAGAGAATTTGCCAAAGTCAGATTTCACACACACACCATTTCAAATTAAAAACGAAAGGCCAAAAATTCTGAAAATTGGCTAACGTTGGATGACTAAACACATATATAGGCACCTAAAGTAGTGGCATGATTTAGAGAGATGCTGAACAACCACACCCCCACGTATGTACACAGATTTAACAATCTAACTTTAGATAGACAGTTATGAACATTTTATCTTAAGTGTAGACCTAAGCCTGGTAGGCCTTCCTTTGTTTGGGCTCAAATAAACTCAGAAAATAATATGCCATATAATATTCTAAATAGATTCTTATACCATGCTCATCACTGTAGCATCTGAGCATCTTCTATTAGTGCATTAAGTAAGATGACTTAACATCTGTCACACGTGGTTAGTTCTCTCATCCTCTCCTCAGGGGCAGAAGTATGTGGAGCATTATGCTACTGGTGGGTCCTGCCTAGTCTTGGAAGCCCCCCACCCCGATCCCTGTTGGGCTAATAGGGCTTTGCACAGTATCCAAGAAACAGAAACACTTGCAACTTCCAGCTGATACTTCAGCCTCAATTAGCTGGTTTCTTGAGATCTTGGAGCCTTACCGGGCAGGTAGAGCCTAGAATTCTGCCCATTTGTATAAACTGGGTTTTAAGGTGTCAAAATCTGCCTTGTGAGAAAGCAAATAGCCAAATTTTCCATGGAAGCCACGTAATTCCTTAACTCATGTCAGTAGTTGGGTGCCTAACTATTCAGATTTGTACAAGCAAATGCCAATTTACAGTAAGATTATAGTGCCATGATTGTGCGTGCGTAGGAACACACACAATTATAGGGTATTCATTTAATGATCTCTAAAGCGTGTTAACATCATTTACTAATGGATCCTCACAACACTTACTCTTTGAGGTATATGAATAAATATTATTGTCCCATTTTATAGATGGGAAAACCTGAGACAGAAGTTAAAGGATTTATACGGACTCACTGTGTGATTTTAATATAGAGACAGGATTACATTTCAAGAGTTCTTAGCTTCCAACCCCATATTCCCAAAAAGGTAAAACCAGACTGGAATGCATCAACTGAGAGTTTTGAAATAAACAAAGACTTATGTGACAAAGTTGGAAAGGGATAGCTCAGGTGATTTGCTACCATAGAAGGAGTCTTTCATCTCAAGTCATTGATATGAATGTGACAAAGATTAGTACTGGATAAACACCACCACCATTAAAGGGTGTTCTACAGCCCACGTGAAATTAATTGGTGGCCTCAATTATATTTAAAAATATTACCATAAACCTATAAAGAGACTGGACTGCCTAAAACAGAGTGGCTCCCCAATGTAAGGACCCTGGAGCCCAGGCTATGGGCATGAAAAGAACGTACAGCAGGAAAGCAAAGAAGAATCTATAAAGTGTCATGATAAGGACAATAAACAGAACCCATATGCTAAATTTCTCCCCCGCAAGTTAATGTCCATTTCAGCCTCTACATTTTTCCATGCATCTCGTTCACTAGCATTCTATAAACTTTACAAATGCCCATCACCGGAAGGATTTTTAACTACTCCCGTCATATGTCTTCATTAAGCTTGTAGATGAATGAGTCTGAATTGACTGGAGTTAGATATAGATGGGCCGGGACCATAATCCCAGAGCTAAATAAACCTTTGAGCAAGTTCAGGTTTAGGTCCAAACTACACAGTTCTGTCCCGTGTCTATAGAGAGAGAAATTAAAAGTCCTCTATTCAAACACACTGAGGCTTTGTAAAATACAAATCCAGATCTGAACTGTGTGCCCTAAATGCATCTTTAGAGTGATACAAGATAGGAGTTAATCCCATGTGGAGTTCTGTTACTGAAGATCAAAGTATGCCGAGCCAGACAATGTCTAAATCACCATTGCTTATTTTTTTAAATCTGTGTAGGCTAACTGATAAACAAATGTATATAACTGACTAACATGCATAATAGACAGTCTTAGCAGGCTAGGAACACCATGGTCCTGTTGTAGAGCAGTGAATGTCTTGGAGTTGCAGAACACTTGTTGCCTATGTGACTAACCCAGAAATACAAAGTAAGGCAATGCACTTCAGAAAACATGATGCCACTCTTAATTCCATTCCACTCATTTCTGCACTTCAGAAAACATGATGTCACTCTTAATTCCATTCCTCCTCCTATTTTCCTTTCAAATATATGTTTTGTATGGAGTTATCTATCAGACAGCACTCTATCAATGAGATGCGTCATTGCTGTGTGTGTGTGTATCCTAATAAAATGAACCTAATGCATATGTAAATCTGCCTTCTCAAGAAAAGTGTGTGGAAACATATTTGACTTTAAATCTTTCACTGCAAAAAGATTTCAGAAGGGTACAGATGCAATTTTTCCCCAGTTAAAGACTGAAGCTGGAACCCTTATAATCTGAAGAAATGTATCTTATAATGAGAAAATGTTATTGTAAAAATACATCCAGAGCCTTCTTTGTGGCTAAAGGGCATGGAACACAAGTCAGGGAGCAAGTGTGCAAAAGTGGCTTAAAGGTGGCTGGTTGCTGGGCCAATCTCTGGCTATCTTAGAGCAGCCTAGGAATTGAAATGGTCACAGGAAGTCAAAAAACAGCTGAAAATCAGCATACTGCAGCCATGCTCCATTTCCTCCAGCCACAATCCCTATCCCTGCTGCGCAGCAGAGAAGCGGTGTAAGAACTCCGATGATAGCTTTAGACTTACTGATGAGCACCCTTATATTGAAACAATCCTATTTGAGTTCATTAAAATAATGGCTTTTCAGCCAGATAACACTTGCATGGCCACCTTGCTACACTTGCCTGAAGTTGATCTAATGGAAAAAAACTGATTTGGCCCTTGACCAGAGAAAAAGGGAACATATCACCCCTCCAGTGTCTGATGGTTCCCCACAAGTCCTTCCCAATAACTCTTCCTTCTTCACAAAAGCAAATAGTACAGTTTTCATAACATAGAAGGCACACCTACCATGCCACTACGACTCAGCCTCTGCCCAGGGGAGAGCCTTGTTTTCAGAAACAGGGAGTTGCTGTGTTTGTGGCCAGACCAAGGTAGGTGTCAAGTAGCAGTCATAAGCACCAACATGGAAGCTAATGCAAGCAGATGGCAACAAAGTACCCAGACAACAACCATATACCCCTGTGAGGGTGTTGGGTGGCCATTCTAACAAAATCCTGCAGACTGCCATCAGACACTATTTTCAAGGATCTGCACTGATAGGGATTATTCCTTTTTTTTTTTTTGATAGACAATTGATCATGGAGGCATACAAAAAAAATCAAATCCCCATCACAGTAACATGGATTTCACTCTCTAATTGATTTTTAAAAAAGGCAAAATCATCAGCTGTTTTGAATGGGCTCTTAAATATGACCATTTACAATAATGCGTACGAAAAAAATGAGGAAAGGATTTAAAGATCTCATCTGGCAAATTGCTTTGCTGACAAATAGGTATTAAATGCAGTTTATCCTGGCCATAATTAGACATCACTTTTGTAGCATTGTGATCATTACATCTTTCCCCCTCCTTCTTCTTCCTCTTTTTAAGAATTTACAAAAAATGACATAACATTAGTGGATCCCTTTTGGAAAGAAAATACACAGGCTAAGCAAATAAGAGGAACAATGTAAAATTCTTGTCTAATGATAATGAGGATAATAATAATATCCTCCCACAACTAGCTAACCAAATCCTTATAGTGTGATTCAGCCAATTTAAAATTAGATATAAACTTCTGCACTGATCCATTTGCAAAAATGCATCTGTGATGCAAGCTAGCATTTACATGCACAATTTTTGCAGTTCTAAGTGTAGAAGTCCATAATATAGAATAAGATTTTCTTTTTTATACCTCTATGCATCAGCTACTTTGAAACAATACTGTTCCTAATTCTTAATTTTAACTCCAACTTTATATAGAATGTTAAGGACTACATTTATAAAGAAGGGTTTCTTTTATGTAACACCCATATTTAGGACCAGCTGGATAAACTTATATAAATTGCCAGCTTTGAGACCACAAAAGACATCCTTTTTAGAAGAAAAGTGGAAGCCAAAACTTTCTGTTTATAAAATATTTTCATGAGGTCACAAATATCAGTTTGGGTAGAAAGTGGAAAATATAAACACAAGACCGTAGCGATCTGAAGATATGGTGCATTTTAGCTGCGCCTTTTAAAAAGATATCACAATAAATGAAACTCTTTTGCTATATCTTCCTGTTTAGAGCAGCAAGGTACATCCTACTACAAGTAATTCAGTAAGTCACTTGTACTGCATATCCCTCTGAATAAGATTTGTCTGAGTTCAATTTTTGTTTTTTTCCCCCCTCAAATACATTCTTATTTATTTGAAATGACACAATATTTACATCTCATAGCTTATTAACTCCACTTCGGTAATTAAAAAAGACATTGTTGTCTATTGACATCGATCAAAACACAGAAAGATGCGGTGAAATGACTCTAATGAAATATTTTTGTAAGTTGTAAGAGTGGATAATTATAGGCACAGAAAAACTAAACGTACTGCTTCTTTTAATGAAATCAATATCATATTGTTCAATTAAGTTAGTGAAGCATAGCTCAGTGATCACATAGTTTGATGTGAAATTGACAAATATTTTAAATGACTGTATAGCTAACAGACTGTTTTATGCAGCGGTACATGAAATAAACTCAGTTGTTTGCAGAGTTCACCATATTACATCAGAGAGTTGATGAAATAAAGTCAAAAGATCTGTTGTAAAATACATTAGCCAAAAGGTAAAAGAATCACATTCTAAAGTTCACCTAAAGGAAATGGAGAGTTTTTGTCATTCAAAGGAACTTTTTTTTTTCTTTTAGTGGTGTCCATCTGTTGATTTTAAAAGAGATTATGTTTTCAATGGAAACACAATATTTTAGGACTTTCCCCCCATATGCAGCAATGTTCAAATTTCAAAGGACATTATATTTCATAACTAACACTTATTACTTATTGCCCTTTACAAAATATTCTTGGCAGAAGGTTAGAAACTGACATTTCCAGCTGAAAATAATGCACTGTCAAATAAGAAAACTGCAGGGTATAATTTTTAACACTCATATCTATTATTTTAAACATGAAACATTGCATCAGCTTGACATTAATTGATATAATAGGGACAGAAAAGGATAATGCAATTTTAGTGGCTATCTACATTTAATTAACTGCAGCAGTAGCCTGTGAAAAAAGCAAACTCTACTACAAAAAATAAAGCCTGTTTGTACACCTCCTTTCATGCATTATTGAAACACAGTGTCATTATGCGATATAATAAGTGCTCCAACAGTCAACAACTAATAACTGCAGACACAAAACTTTCAGAAAAGTTAGTAAATACAGTATTGTATGGAAATTCTGATGCATATTAGCTCTCATGTTCACTGTAAAATGTTTTATTATGAAAAAAATGGAAAAGATACTTATCTTTTAAATTGGAGTTTAATATTTTATTAGTGCCAGCACATAATTCTCATCAAATGGCAGGAAACTCTTTTTTGTATGGATATAAATGTCTAGAGTTTAATATTTCAATGATAAGTACCTACTACTGCATTTATCACATTGCAGCTTAATGGAATTTACTTTTTCTTAAATATTTATACGGTATGTGTGTTTGGTCGTCAAATGATTGCATAACTTTGAGGTAAAACCGATAAGGCAGTTCAACAACCTTGTGAATTATTAGTTTTTAAAAAATCCAAGTATTTAAAAAGTTTAATAAGGTATGGAAATGTAAATCCTGCCAATTTTCTAGCCTGGGATTCCCATGGAAAGGTAGCACTCTGTAACGGACAAAGAAAAGTTCTTCTAAGTGAACCTGAGATTGCTAAAATCATCCGACTTTACCTAAACAAATTATATTTAAAGAAAAACAGAATGACATTAGTGAGAAATATTTCCTGTGAATCCAAAACTTGCAGTAGTGAGCAAATTAATCTGAGCCCAGCCTCTGATATTTGTACACAGTGTAATGTACAGGCAGCATCATTCAGGTTCTGCAATACTGCAAACTATTTCATCAGTTCTGAGAAATGCTTTCTGATCCATGCTGATACAATTACCTAGCCTTTATTGGCAATTTAGACCTGCTTTTAGGGACATTTTAGAGCAAATGATGTTTTCTTGATATTTTAAAAAGCAGCACTATTTGCTATACCTTTGGGATAAGGTAGAAATGGAGTTAGAGGCTCATTAAATATCTGATTGGTACAATGTGTTTTTTGTTACTGTGAACTAAACTACCAAAAATGAAGACACTTTACAGAAGGTTTTGCTCCCTCTTGCAGCTAGAAAGTATTTTGATTCTGAATATTTCTGGAAAATAAAAATTGGCATTTACAACTACTGTACTACTTACAAGGGTCTTTAAATCTGCCCGTTAATTGTAGGATGTGGAAACTTACCCAATAAAATTTTTAATATGAGCACATGAGAAGGACATGGTGTATCTTTCTTGGTTTATATAAAATATGAATATTCAGTTTATGATCCACAGAACCTGGATTTCTTCTTATGTTTCTAAGAGTATTAAAAAAAAAGAATGGTTTACAATGATGGAAAATAAAACTGGACATTGTTAAATGGTTTTAGATAGAGATTAAAATTAAGTGACTTGGGAAGCTATACAATAGTTTAATGAATGATGCAAACCCATATAAAAGATTTTCTTAAAACTGGAATAATGTTAACTTGTGGTTAAACTTAATTGTGGCTGAATTTAACTTAAGCTTTTGATTCAGAATTTGCTTTTCTGAGACTTTTCTGAGACAGTAAAATGGTAAAATTATATTCTTTTGTTCTCTTCAGTGAAAATAATACAGAGCTGAGAGTGACTTCAGAATGTAAACTACATTAAAAAGGTTCTACAGATGTACATCTGAATTTTGCATTTCTCTACAATAATCCTGCTGCTGGGCATTTCACATTAGTATTGTTGAGTTCCCAATGTCACACAGTTGTTTTCTGCCACACTGGTCTTTGTAAATAACATAAAAGAAAGTGTGATAGCCCAAGAGCATAATATTGTGATAAATAAAAGCTGCTAATTTAAAACTCTTTTAGACAGAAGTGAGATACATCTCAAGAATACTTTTCTGGTAAATAAAATCTGCTAATTTAAATCTTTTAAAATAATGGTTTCCAGCTGACACAAAATGTAGTACTATAATCTACTTATTTGGCAGACCTGTAACTGAAAAGGCATTATTGCTGAAAACGTTATGGATTAGGAAACTTTTATGTTACATGTAACAAAGTCGATGGGCTTTATTCTATAGAGATTTGGCTCTAAAAATCAGCAAAGTTACATGTTTTCTTTGAAAACCAGAAGGTTTTAACTCCATGTTAATGGGGAGGCAAAGAATTAGTCCTAACTTCAGCAATACTGAGATCGGATACGGTTCAATAAGATGAAAAAACATTTAATAATGTTTGTTTTGAAATGCCAGTTAAACACTGTTTTTGCAGCATGTTTTTCACTTCCACATTCTGCAGTGTATTGAAAATGTTATTGCTTTAAAAAAAAAAAAAGGCAGCTGGAAAGCCTACCATAAAGCCTACCATTGCTGCAGAAACTACAGCAGGAAAACAGGCCAGAGATGCAGTTTAGCTTTGCAACTGAAAGAGACCTGGAATGGATGCCAAATTCCAAAGATCTCTGATAGAATCCACAGCAATTGTCATATTCTGGAATGCAGAAAAATACCTTCAGGAAACACTGACTAGGAGGCTACTAAGTTTCATATAGCAAGAACACACATGCAAAGCAAGATCAGCCGTTCAAACTTCATTCAGTCAGATACTATAGTTAGGGAATTATATAAACATCATAGGTTTACAATCATAGGTTAAAAAAATAGGTGGATGTTTTGTGCTTCTCTGACCTTTCCCCTTATCCTCTCCCCCTCTGCAAACACCCCTCCAGCACAGATCCATGGTGGAGCTAGACTTCACCTACTGTATATGTGTGATAAGGGCTGTACTGACATGCCTTGTTAATTTTTCTGGCAAAGACCTCTTATTCTGCAGCCAGTCAGCAGGAAATTTAGGAAGACTGAGCATTACAGAGCTCTTTAAAAATGATGGACCCGATTCTCCTCTGCCTTGCACCTCATGTAGGCATTTACACCTGTGTGCAGTAGTGCCAAGTGGGTGTAAAATGCTACCAGTTGGCTGTGGTTGCAGTTTATATCAACACTACATAGTGACTAAACAAGGCTGCAAGACAATGAAGAATCAAGCTCACTATCTTCATCAAGTATCAGAGGGGTAGCCGTGTTAGTCTGGATCTGTAAAAGCAATAAAGAATCCTGTGGCACCTTATAGACTAACAGACGTTCTGCAGCATGAGCTTTCGTGGGTGAATACCCACTTCTTCAGATGCAATTCTTCATAATTCATCAAATTATTGAATGTGAAAAATAAACAGATTTGAAAAAGAAAGTAGTACATGGTGTACTTCTGGCTTCTATCGCGACATCCTTATTCAGGCAGAAATCCCCACTGACTCCAGTGACCATCCCTTTCTATCGCACCTCTACAGAAAACAGGTTTAGAGTTTACTTTTTACAGAAATTACTTTTTTAATGTTAAACGTTCATTCCTAGCACTTTTATCCTCCCATTTATAAAGACAACCCTGTTCGTCATATTCACCATATACATTACTTGTACTATAAAAGATTATAATTAAGGGCCCGATCCTGAAAGGTGCTGTGCAAGAGGGATTAGGCATGTTTAATGGGAGCTGGGCATACTTAGAAACCTTGCAAAAAGTGCTCAGCACATTGTAGATTGGAACCATAAGTAATATATCATGGGACAAATCCTGACCTTTCGTGTGCAGGGGCACAAGATGTGAAAAGCAGCTGAATTCTCAGGGCTCTCAGGGCTCCATTGTTGCGGGGAGAGGGAAGCAGGCACAGAGGAGCTACATTGCAGTATATGGTCTCTCTGAGCAGTGAACCAGTGCTCCGTGGTAGTAGACTCTGTGGGTCAGTGCACAAGGTAGGCTGGAGGCGTGTTGAGGAGATGGCCAGTGAGGCCCAGGGAAAAGTGGTCCTCAACAGTGTTCCCTCTAATTTCTCCCACCCCTGTGCAGAACGAATTTTGTTATGTGCATCAATATGGAGGGGATGTGTGATACATCACATCCATATTGGTGCACATAACAAAATTCACGTGTCGGGGTGGGGGCGAGAGGTTTGGAGTGTGGGAAGGGCTGAGGCAAAGGGTTGGTGTGGGGGGGTGAGGGCTCCGACAGGGATGCGGGCTCTGGGGTGGTGCCGGGGATGAGGGGCTCAGAGCTGGGGCAGAGGGTTGGGGTGTGAGGGAGTGAGGGCTCCAGCTGGGGATGCAGGCTCTGGGGTGGTGCCGGGGATGAGGGGCTCAGAGCTGGGGCAGAGGGTTGGGGTGTGGGGGAGTGAGGGCTCCAGCTGGGGATGCAGGCTCTGGGGTGGTGCTGGGGATGAGGGATTTGGGGTGCAGTGGGGCTCCCCAGGGCTACGGTGGGAAAAAAGGACCCCCCATCTCTCTCTCCCTGCAGCAGCACCTGAGTTGTGGGGGAGAGGCGGCTCTCACCCGGCCGCAGCAGGTTCAGGGCTGGGCTGTGGGAGGAGCGCCTGTCCCCCGGCTGTGGCAGGTTCAGGGCAAGGCCGGGGGAAGAGCGCTTGTCTCCCGGCCGCAGCAGGTCTGGGGCTGGGTTGGGTTGGGTCAGGCACGGGGGAGGGGTGCCATGGCAGGTCCGGGGTTTGGGGAGAGGTATGTCTCTCCCCCCCGCCCCAACTACGCTGCCACCTGCTAGGCAGCTGCATGGCCGCACAGCTTAGAGGGAACTTAGCCCGCATCCTACATCTAAGTGGAGACAGGCTCCATAGCCCACATTGAGGAAAAGCATTCCCTCAAAGTGGGCTATGCAAATCCTCCCTATGCTATTATTAAACTTAAGGTCACATTAAGAGGCACCCTTCACCAGGCATGCAAGAGGCCTTGTCATCATGCAGTTACTTAAAGACCACTCAGAATGACTACACCGCACCTTTAAGTGGGGAGGAGGGGGTTTGTCCAGCTTGCTGGGGGAGAGGGACTAGAGCCTTAGGGCCAGGAGGGGGAGCGAGGCTCAGAAGCTGTTGCAAAAAGGGGGAGTTGCTGATTCATTCCCAGGGGCCTGAGTTCAAAAAGGGAAGCAGGGCAGAAGATCCTTTTTCCCAATCCAGGCAGATCATGGAGCTGAACACGGGGTTACCTGCACTGTACACTTTTATCTGCCGGGCAGTCCCAGACATCTTATAATTAAGTTGTGGCCTGATTAAAACCATATCAAGTGTTTCCTGTCCTTCTTTTGGCATAGCTGGACAACAGCAGTCCCTGGGCTCCTGAGAGTACAGAGACTCCTCATTCCTGTCCCCAAGTGTGCAGGGAGTGGTGAAATCATGGCTCCTACACTGGCCAGCAAAGAAGGGGTGGTACAGTTGGTGGAGCAATCTGTACACAACCCATACACTAGTGAGATCACATCTCTCTGAGGCAAAAATATTCCAGCACTCATCCGTGGGCAATGCGGCTCCTACCTCCACCTATGCAGAGCAGAGGCATCGCTGCCAGAATGTAACAGGAAGCCTTTATTCATGGGAACAGGACTTGCCTCTCTGAACAGATATTAGCAACATAGAAAAGTTTGAAACAGTTACGAGATAAAGGCAACGGAGAATTATTGAGATGCCATGCTGCATCTATATTAACACGAGCAAATTATTTTGGTAGAGATTCAATTTCATAAAAAGGGTTTCAAAAGCTGTTTCATGAGCAGTAGAATGCTTGTTTTTCTTCTCACCAAAATGAATAAAAACTTTATGATATGTTCAGCACAGTACTTAAGTATTTGTTTTGTTAATTTCTTAAAACAAATTGGATTCCCAGTAAATACAAAACTTGGACAGCTGCATTAAGCAAGCAGTGGGGAAGCAATCTCATAATGATTATCATGTAAAAGTGGCACTACAGAAGAATTCCCAGAATTTCATCCTAACAGTTATTGGCTCTATTATAAAAACTCCTATAAAATCCAATATAGATATTCCTGAAGGAAGCGAGAGAATTTCTAAATATGTACAACTACCCTCAGGTGATTAAGGAAACATAGAAAAGATGAGACATTATTAAATGACAATAGAATTTAGTTGATATACTCTTTCTCCTTGATTTATTGTATTTGTAGGGAATTTATTGTATTTGTAGCAGTTGAAGTGGTTTCCCTTCCAGTCAGGAGGTTGACAGGTCAGAGAGAGTAGGTGGTATTTAGGGTTGAAAGAATTAGATTTTTATCAGTAAACAATGATAATTATTGATTTTGCCATGCACACACAAATGACGAAAATATTTCCATTAATAATAATCAAGATTTACAGATAGGCAAAGTAAGAAAAATGCCACTTGAGAAATTATTAGAGTTCGATTTAAGGATATTTACTTTGTGTATTTTGACATGTGATGTTGTCAATTGGTGTTTCAACAGTTATAAAGCTTCAACTTTTTGAATATCAACATCTACTGTCATGTCTGAGTCCCCCATAACTTTCTGCAACTGTGACAATTTAAATCAATAAAAATCTAAAAGTTGCTTAAAACCAAGTTATAATCTGCCAAAACTTTCAAAGAACTAAAAACCAAATTTTGCCAAGCCTAGTGTAATTGGACCCATGGACAACACTCAAACATCATGTACAAATATAGAGTTTGCCTGTCTCTGTGGGGAGAGCAAACACTGCGATGTACATAAGTCACTTGATAAGATTTTGATGCTTCACTGCCAGTAGGTAGTGATATTAGTGGTGGTGCTCTCATAGTTTTATGGAGCATCTGATGCTAATGAGTTCCAAATCCCTTCTCTCTTAGTCTCTGGGATCTTGGGCAAGTTATATAAACTTCCTTTCCTGAATTTCCTCATCTGGAAAAAAAGGGAATAATGGTACTTTTCCTACCTACTTCAATGGAACTTATATTGTGAAGATTGATTAATATTTGTAAAGCATTTTGAACAAGTGTTATTGATGTATTAGGCTGTATGGTACCAGCAAAGGTAATGAGGAAGCATGGTTTATGCATCTATATACTAAAGTTGTCACCTGTTGCCTCCTAACTTCTGTGCTGATTCTGTCTTTCAGAAACAAATACAATAGCATTAGATAATGATTTTCATTTGGCTTTAAAGGGATCCATGAGATTTGTGTAGGGATATATGAATATGCTTCCCTTGGGGCTGGCATAATGGAGGTCAATAAGTAAATACTCCACACAATTGACTTGAGTTAGCAAACAGCCCCAACTTTAATTATAATTTCTTTAGCCTTGGGGAAAATCCCTCTTAACCTTCATCTTATGGAGCTACTCTTTATTTATGTAATGGCCATAACAGGATGCCATGACAAAGGGGTTCCATCTACTGTATCCCCAAACAAATAGGATTTGGCCAAAACTGAAATCTTTCTCTCTCTTGCGAATTATGAGACTCTGACAAGAGCTGCCTCAAACTGTACCCAATGTTAAAGTTATTAAAGTGTCAACCCATGTCCTATCACACTTAACATAAAGTGCTCCCATTCATTCCTCCCTCTGTGCTTAGGTTTAAGATAAATTATGGTCCCCCACAAAAGTTGGCTCCTGTGAAAGTTGTGAAAAAGGACTAAACTTCCATCCCTAATGAAAACACAGCTGCCAGGCAGAGCCTAAGTAACCCAACATCCAAAAACCGAATAAACCAACCAGTCTAGCCACAAATAATTGAGTTGGGAGGGGATGCTAACAACTACCAAAATGACATTTTGCAACAAAGGATCCTTTCATTTTGTAATGATGACCCTAATGATGTTAGTAGGTCTTGAATTTTGCCTTTCTGGGTCTAAAAGCATGAATTATTACTGCTTAAGCTAAAGGATCAGGACTATTAGCTCATAGTCAGGTGCAGACTCAAATTTCAATGTATGATCTAGCTACTAGAGCACAAAAACCCACATTGAAACCAGCGTGGATTTCATCTACCTCAAACAGTGAGCACCCAGAACCAGTAAGGCAAGTTGATAGACAGGCGCATGGGTTTTCCTGTCTCTGCAGGGAGGAATCAGTACACCAAAAAGAAAATTCAAAATTCTGCTCCCTCCCACTAAAGTGGCACCCCACCAAGATAGAGCAAGTGGGACAAATATTGCTCTCAGTGACAGTGGTGCAAATTCACAGTAACACCACTAACGTTGATAACTAGCAAAACATTATGCAAACAAAGGATTAATTTACTCTGTGTCTACTACTGTTTCATTAAATAAGACTTTTTATACATTAAAGATCATAACTGAAACCAACCCTATGGGCATGGCGTTTCCGTTGCAATTGTCACTAAAAAAACCTCATGCTTATGCCTGCACTGTACATGGACTTATTTTGTTCTCATTCACATACAAAGGCACCGCATTTCAAGAAAGATGTGGAGAAATTGGAGAGGGTCCAGAGAAGAGCAACAAGAATGATTAAAGGTCTAGAGAACATGACCTATGAAGGAAGGCTGAAAGAATTGGGTTTGTTTAGTTTGGAAAAGAGAAGACTGAGAGGGGACATGATAGCAGTTTTCAGGTATCTAAAAGGGTGTCATAAGGAGGAGGGAGAAAACTTGTTCACCTTAGCCTCTAAAGATAGAACAAGAAGCAATGGGCTTAAACTGCAGCAAGGGAGGTTTAGGTTGGACATTAGGAAAAAGTTCCTAACTGTCAGGGTGGTTAAACATTGGAATAAACTGCCTAGGGAGGTTGTGGAATGTCCATCTCTGGAGATATTCAAGAGTAGGTTAGATAAATGTCTATCAGGGATGGTCTAGACCAGGGGTAGGCAACCTATGGCACAGGTGCCAAAGGCGGCACGCGAGCTGATTTTCAGTGGCACTCACACTGCCCGGGTTCGGGCCACTGGTCTGGGGGAAGCTCTGCATTTTAATTTAATTTTAAAT
This sequence comes from Mauremys reevesii, assembly GCF_016161935.1. Lineage (NCBI taxonomy): Eukaryota > Metazoa > Chordata > Testudines > Geoemydidae > Mauremys > Mauremys reevesii. The sequence continues at coordinate 23,336,976 of NC_052638.1, read as the reverse complement.
GAAGCTTCTTAAACATTTAAAAAACCTTATTTACTTTACATACAACAATAGTTTAGCTATATATTATAGACTTCTAGAAAGAGACCTTCTAAAAAGGTTAAAATGTATTACTGGCACGCAAAACCTTAAATTAGAGTGACTAAATGAAGACTAGGCACACCACTGCTGAAAGGTTGCCGACCCCTGGTCTAGACAGTATTTGGTCCTGCCATGAGGACAAGGGACTGGACTCAATGACCTCTCGAGGTCCCTTCCAGTCCTAGAGTCCATGAATCTACTTTCTCATATCTACAAAAAAGACCCATAGAGAGTCACACTGTTCTCATTCAGACCTAATTTGTGCACTTACAAGTGTATCATGGTTAAGAAATACAGTAGGCATGGAGGATTATGATCTCTTTTTTCAAGAGTGGCTAGTGATTTTTGGTGCTTCTATTTCTGGGTATCCACCTCAAGACACCTAAATGGGACCTGATTTTCAGAGAGGAGATGATCAGCAGTTTCTGAAATTCAGGCCCCATCAAGGTACCTCAAGTTGGTTCCCCGAAAGTGGAGGCACCCATAATCACTAGTCCCTTTTGACAATTTAGACCATGTTTTTTTCAAAATATCAGGCTTAATTTATCATTATGCGTGGTGAAGGGACTATTTTAACTTGAAATTATAGGACGGGGTATGTTGTGGGTCAAAGACAGAAAAGAACACATGCTGCTGGGTGCACAGAGAGAAAGAGCTTGGACTTCTGAACAGAACCTCCACCCAGTTTGGAACCTTGGGCGGTTTGAATGTGAGGTGTCGCCGTTTGGCTCCTGAGGAGAAAGGGAGCAGGGTCACAGAGGGGGTCAGAAAGCTAGACCTTGCTCATGAGGGGAAGCACTGCCAGGCTCTTACAAGAGTAGGCTTTCCCTCCGGCAGTAAGAAGGGTTACTGAAAGCTACTGTAATGTTTATGTTATGTTTACTCTGGTTAAATGAAAGGTTAGTGGTTTTTGAAATTCAGGAGTTGTAGACACAGTCAATCAGTGGGGTTTTGAAGAGATCTGCAGAGAGCTGAAAACAGAGTTAGGGAAAGGAGCAAGGATTACCCGGTATTCACAGGCAACTGTCATGAGCGGAAGATTAGAGGGGTAAAAAGGCTGTACTAGCAACCAAGAATCCCTAAGTGCCATCTGACTTCTGCATATCTATTTTCTAAGGCTCTTCAGGCTGTGACTGTCCATACTGTTGTGTATTCCATAGTCAGTGTGAAACAAATACATGAATAAAGAATAACCACCATCACCACCTTAGTGATACCAGCATAGATTTACAATGAACTATTATTTCAAATAGTGTTTGATGTTTACTACTCTAGAATTATGGATTTATGCACGTTATACAATACAATAAAAGCTAGTGAAAGAAAGACAGAAAGAAAAACATTTTTCCCAATCAAGTAAAATGTCCCAGGACTTAGCAATGGTGAAATGAATACTATGTTAGGTATCATGCGAAAGGGAAATCAAATGGTGCTTTGTGCATCATCTAAATCTAGCTTCCCTACTGTTTTGTTTATATATCCCCAAATTAGAAAGCTATAATTTTGATTTTTTAAATAAAAATGATGGAAAATATACCTTGCAGGTAAGATGAACTGAATGTGTTTTTAATCTTAAACACATATAGAAAATGCATGAGTCTCTTGCATGATTTATAAAAATATAATTGACAGAAGAAAGAATATAATAGATTAATGCTACATAAGTCATTGATTTTCTAGAGAAGTACAGTACAAGATTACTGTGCATGCTTACTTCATTTTGAATGCTTTCTTTCCTTAGACTCAGAGCCACCTAGTATTTTAAATTCCTTGCACTACATCAGGGTTATGGTACTATGTTACAAAGTTATTCAGAAACCTGATTGGCCATGTTCCTGCAATACATTTTCCTAACCCCAAGATAAAGATCCATGCATCTCTTTACCCTTTAAACAAAAAAGCTATTGTAATAGCATGTAGTGTGATGCATGGCATGAATACCAAAACATGTACATGCACTGCTAAACTGTTTAAGTATGGAAGAAGTAGTGTCTAATAGCATCAGGAAATTGAAATTTAAAAATTTTTCTCACTCACTTATTTGATGAGAACTGGGCTGCTGACAGGTGAAGCAGAAAGTCATTTTTCAAGTTAAATGCCAAGTGGTTATATAGCATAATATTCAGTCAAAATTAACCACCTCACTGCTGCATTGACATACAGCATATTTAATGGCAACAGTTTCCGCAAAGAAAACTATCGACCTTGGGGAGTCTTCGGAGAACGGAAAGAAAATTTTACTAATATTAAAAAAAGTGGTAATAGTCCCAATACCTCACTGCAGATATAAAAAAAATTAACTCAATGCCAAAAATGTAAGTATCTCACAGTGGTATCTTTATAAAGTGGCTCACATGCAGCCCGTTTGTTAAGTTTTCATAATTTTGGTTAGTTTTATGTATAAACCATTTGGGATCTTCAGCAAGTGATATGCGCAGAAGACAAGTTTATTGCTTATTAGAAAAGCTTTGTACTTATTTCCATTTAAACTGATGACCACATTTTCAACTATCTGTTAGATATAATTGGGAAATAACTTTCAGCTACATGCAATATGCTAGACATAACCCGAAGACCCAGCTACGGCAATGTCATCCATGTGTGCCAGCCCCTCACCTGTACAAAGCCCTGTTGACATCCATGGGACTCTACTTGGGTGTATGGGACCACCTGAATGGATCAGATTACAGGACTCATGATGCAATCCTGGCTCCTTTGAAGTCAATGGTGGTTTTGTCACTGTCTTCAAAAGGAGGCAAGATTCCACCCTTAAAGTTTGCAACAGTAAAACATATTTACATAGATTTGTCAGTTAATGCTTTATTAACTTTGCTTTTTTAACCATTTATTGAAAATGCAGGTAACTAGAATAACCACTTAATCCTGGTAGAAAAAAACATTGCTCCTAGTTCATTTCTGTAAGTGTCCTGCATCCAACCACATTTCAAACTATTGCAGCTGTGCAAATAACTGCTTTTCCATGCAGTGACTAAACAGAAAAATAGTAATGGCTTGAACAAAAGTTTTATTTCTGCTCAAAATGAAATGTTTTATTTTATTTGAAGGCTTTTTTTTGTTTTTAAAAGTTTTTGTGATTAAATTGAACCAAATTTCAAAACAGAACGTCATTCTGAATTGAAAAGTCTAAATGTTTCATTTAGAATATGTCAAAACAAAACTTTTTTATTCTTTTTCTTTGATTCAATTCCACAAATGCAACATGAATTCACTAAATGTTTTAGTTGACCTGAATCGGCATTCTTCAGCCGTAAAAAGTTTTAGTTGAAAATTTCACTCAGCTGTACAGCATAGCTCTTCGAATGTAGAAGATAGATACCAAGGTGGACTATAGATAGATACCAAGGAGCTGCACTACTCACTGCCTCACAAAATAAGAACTACATACCTAGCTTTATTGGGCAAATAATCAGAATGCATAAAAGTAAATTCAGAGATAAAGCCAAGTTTACTCTTTCACATCAAACCCGATAAATAGGATTTTAAAACATAAATACAACTCCTGAATGTAGTAGGAAAACAGGGAGGGAGAGGCAGGCAATGGCAAATTGTAGCAAATGTATATAAGGTTTTCACTCTTTCTGCTAATCTTCCCTCATAAAAATGTATAAGCAGCAGAAGGTATAGGTAGGAAGGTGAATGGCAGAGCAACAATTGAGAAACAGGATCTCAGGTGCTAGCATCTCCTGCTTTTAGGGAGAAGGAGATTTTTAAGGATTCTCATTATTGGTCTAGCTCTGTTTACACTGAACGAAAAGGGAATTTGAAAATGCCACTCTAAATATCTCCAGAAGTGAAAAGGGCCTCGGCTGAAATTATCAAGGTTACTTAAGAGATTTTTGGACACGAGTTCCCAAAGGTGGCTTCAAAAACTTCAGGTCGGGGCGGCTCCAGGCCCCAGCACGCCTGCGGGAGGTCCGCCAAAGCCGTGGGACCGGCAGACCCTCCACAGGCAAACCGCCGGAGACAGCCTGCCTGCCGTGCTTGGGGCGGCAAAATCCTAGAGCCGCCCCTGCTTCAGGTCATTAGCATGTTAGCTTAACGTGCACCAAAACCCACAGGTCTTTTTCATACACAATTTTCAGTTATTTGGGGATAAATAATTGTACATTCCAGACTAAATAGCACAAACCTTTAGCTAATGAAAGTAAGAGAGTATACATTTTTAAACATTGAAACTTAAAGTCTTCAAGGGCAAGGAGAGAAAAGGAAGGTGTTGTAGAGAAGTTCATACATATGTCCTAACAGACACTTTTCAGACTTGCTTCTTGAGGCAGAAGATTGTGTTTGTGGAATTCTTCTTAGGAGAGAGATAGTAAGCTACAGAGACACATAATTTAATGTAGAAAAGAGGCTGGATAACAAGTCTCCATAACACCAGCTCTTGTGTTTCTTTCTACTTTACAGCTGCATAGATGAAAAGTTTAAACTTTAAAAGGTACTGTACATTAATCCTTCAAATACCAATCTTATCTGTTTGAGTGTCCCACAAGGAACTTTTTCCCTACAGACCTGATCGTGACATTCCATTTAGCACCTAAAATGTGACCTACAGATCCTTCTCCAGCTCTACCCACCTTTAATTCTGCTCCTCATGCCTCTTCCACCCCCCCCCCTTTTCCCCATTCCTTCCCTTGTTCTCTCACACACAAGTACCCTTCTCCCATGCCGGCCAATAAACCTGGAATGTCCTCTCTGACCCAATATGCCTCCCAAATGTCTTATAAAACCCTTTTGAGACTTCACCTTTTCCCATAATCCTTCATTAAACAAGGATCTCTGCTTAATTCCCCATAAATAATGCAGTAGAAAAAATTATGAAAGAAATCTATGAATGACATATACTGGAATATTCAAGCAGTTCTAGAACCTTATTGTTGGTATTGTCTTCCTCCCTCAATTGCCTTTGCCTCTTATTTCCCCACTTGCATCAAGATCAATTTAAATTGGCTGATTCTTTCAGGCTGGGCTGTGTTTTTGTTCAGCATAACCCAGATCCTGCAGTGAACTCTTTGTGGGTAGACCACTGTGGCTAGGCAGAGCTCACTGCAGGATTAGCGCCTACAGCCTTGATTGAGTGTTTAGCTTCAGTGCTGCATCAGGGGTGATATATAGCTGCCAGAGTGTCACAATCCTTTCCCTGCTCTTCTCTTGCAGTGGGGTGGACAAAGAAAGTCCACTATAGTCACAGAAGAGAAACGCTTAAGGCCAGAGATCTGGCTGTCCCTTCTCACCAGTAAAGTCAGGCTTTATAAAAGAACATATTGTGAAGGGAGATTAATAAAGAGAAAAACATAGATGGCTTTCTGTATATCGCTAAATTCTTTCCTCTGCCTTGACAGGATCAAGCAAAGAATTCTTTAGAAAGTCACAGAGCTATTCAACAGGTGAACAGCTGCCAAGACAATCTGAAAACTCTAGATTATGGTCCATCGTGTAACTCATGTTAGTATTATTCTCTTGGGACATCTTGTGCAGAGAAACAGATGCCAATAGATGACCCAACCTTTTCCTGGTCTTTCACTATTGTTTATGGAAAAGAAATAGGTAAATCTTCATAAAGAGAAATTACTCAAATCTCACTGAAGTTATGTTTCCTTATGTTTTCTATCCTCTCTTGTGTAATATATTTGAGGTTCTGTTGTTTGAACTGTAGGGGGTGAAAAAGACTGTAGCTAATGTGTACATAAACTATCTGCAGGATTTATTGTATATGGGAAGAAAAGTAAGAACCATAGATGTGTATAATTTTTACTAGAAAAGATGTATTGGGCTGGTGGTAGCACTAAGATGAAGGGAAGTCTTGAAATTCTTCATAGTATTATATGAAAATTGTCAAAGTGTTGGGATACCCTAATCATCCTCAAGCCAGCTGAAAATAATGTGTATTCATACTAGAATTTTTCAGTATCCTTGGACAGTAGCTTAGCTTTTGTTTTAAGTTATAATGTTTCACAAAATACTGTTTATTTTATCTTGTCAAAGAATGTAGTAATAAAAGAATTGTAAATGTATCTTTTTTATCAGTACAATTGTGTATATTGGTTATAGGGTGACCAGACAGCAAATGTGAAAAATCGGGACAGGGAGTGGGGGGTAATAGAAGCCTATATAAGAAAAAGACCCCAAAATCGGGACTGTCCCTATAAAATCAGGACATCTGGTCACCCTAATTGGTTATCACTAGAGACAAGACTTGGGGTTTTTTCCCCTTGAAGGAACTGAAATGTCTGATAGTTACTTTTGATGAAAATTCTAGAAACATAAGGCACTATATACACATACCTCCTTGTTGTTGTGTGTGTGATATTTCCTAACAATTATATCTTACACTCTGTGATTAGGATATGGGTGAAGTAGGATTGTGCATACGACAAAAATAAGAATACATATGAAATATGTTCCATTGTTTTTAAAACCTAGTAAACTTCCACTCCATGTTGGAATCAATATATATAATGAATCTGCAACTGCCAGTGATTAGTTCTTTATTTAAATTATCTAAAAATAGAATTGTAATAAACCAATGTTTATAAAATCATAACTATATGTTGGCCCTTTGTTCCTACCAAGTTATATCTCTCTGTATTCATATAAGGAAGTAATTTGCAGCATTTTTGCCTCCTGTGTTTGGGAACATCTAACATTTGACCAATTTGTATCTCCCAACTGGGTGGAGGTGGGGTCCTCCATTGAAGCTGGAAATTAGTGTTGATTCCAAATGACTGTAGAATGATATTCAGTACTATGTTATTATTTGACATATAAACTGACTACAAAACCAGGATAGGTTTCTCCATGGCCCATCAGTGCTACTATTGTATTAAACTATTTATAATATGAATTATGGAGCTAAGTCACCCTCTTCTGCAATACAACGAGAGGAAGGGGAAGGAGGTCACAGTGAGGAAATGTTTATGTCCCTCTCATAGCTTCTCCCTAGTCCCTCATTGGGATAGGAGAAGAAGCGGGTTGGCTCCTACGAAGCACTGTCTGTAGGGCCCACCCCAAACTGGAGGATCCCTAGCCACAGGAAGCCCTTTCTCTCCGCACTAGCTCGGTACCCCTGGCAACTCTAGCTCCACCCCCTAGCGGTGTTAGCTTGGCAGTGGCTACTCAAGTGGACCCTACCCTAAAGGGTCCTTCCCACTGTAGAGGAAGCTTTGCTGGAGCTGTATTACCTTTCAGGGGGATCTCTGCTGGACTGGAGAAGTTGGGGGTAGTAGACAAGGTGTGCCCTGACTCCACTATTGCTCCACTCTCCTCCTAACCCACCCCGTTCCAACTCACCCACAGTGTACACATCCATGAACCAACAGAGAACACTCCACAGGGCGAGGGAAAGGGAAGGATGGTGGTTCAGAGGTGACAGAATTCATTCCACGCAGGGTAGAGGAGGACACAGAGTGGTTAAAGAACACTGTGCAGAAGCTAAGGAGGAGAGAATGTGGTGGCTCACACAAGTCAGAGAAAGGAAAGGGATCTTTCCTTTGCTTTTACAAGAGGTGGAGAGTTCTTACCCTTTATTTTAACCCCTGGACACATACACACAGAGGATTTCCCCAAAGCTCTTAACTACGGACCCAAACCTACTATTTACACTAGTGACTCTTATTCACACATGAAGCTCCCATTGATTTAAATGGGCCTATCTGTATGTGTAAGTATTTAAAGGATTTTTTTCCCCTAGCTCTTTCAGTTACTTAGGTAGGAGCAGTTTCACTGGAGTTTTCCTTAAATTCTGTATTTAAAGAGAAATAAACCTATGTGACAATTAGAATTTATTTAAAATCAATTATCCCTTAAGCTTGTGCAAATAATTTTTGAAGTTAAATGACTATAACAAAAATATCTGACAATGACAAAGATGAAAACTAGACAGTGAGCTAAATAATGACAGCTACAATCTCTTGCTGTAGAGACAACAGAGCAACATTTTATCTCCTGAGGAAACAGTGAGCAAACTTTTTGATGCATAACTGCATTAGTAATATGTTCTAGAAAATACGTCCATTTAGTGATGCTTAATGCCTTCACCTACTTTCAGTGGAGTCTGAGACAGTGAAATCTGTATTTTAAGATTTGATAAAACCTGAAATGAACTGAATTTTTTAGTGAGGTAACTGTACAAATTGGTGTGATGCATTAGTATAATTGCTAAGTGACCAGCATATCTCAAAACAGGTTTGCAATGATCATCTTATTAGCTCAGTAAATACCAGTGGTTTGTGTCACCTGACTGCAGACAGAGAGACTGATGCTAATGTATGACTTCTCACCCTTGACTGTTTTTAACAAAGATGGCAGCTGAAGAGATTATTTTTCACATATATTTGCTTCAATATTTTATTACAACTAAGACATAGCTATTTTCTATCATTGATTATACCATTATATCATGCATATATTTGAAATTCAGAGCAACAATGCTAATACAATATTAGAGTCACACAGTTGTGTTCTCGGGGACAGTCCTGATCCCTTGGAAGTCTATGGCTTCAGTGGGAATAGGATATGGCTCTCAGTAAAAGCTAAGGTTGATTTTACAGCCCTAATTCTTTCCCTTGTGCATATGTGTTGTGTTACTATATGAATCTACAAACTTATATGAATACTACTTTACATATATAAATATATTACAATCATTCTTCAACATTAAGTATATGGGTATCTATAACAATAAAGATTACATAATTAATGACAGTATTATAATGCATTTTAACAAGGGAACAAACTTTCCCAGCTCCTGTACTGAACTGTGAAACCTTAATACTTCATTAACAAAGAAGCAGCAGCAAAAAACCTCTTGTTTTTAAAGGGTGGGGAAAAGGAGGAATAAAGAGCAAAATAAGTCCTAGCTCCATACTTAGCAGCCATAAACCAACAAAAAGAAGTTGGTACCAGCAAACAAACAGGCATTAGTCAATTGAAAGACAGGTAAGAGCCTAATTCTGGGTGAATGGGTGTTCACCTGAGTGAATGGGTGTTCACCTAGGCTCTCAAAATAAGGCTTATGTGATGCACAGATCTTGTGCTGACCTTATGCCCGGTGGTGAATTTTACCCATAAGAACTAGATCACAAAGGCTGTAAATCTAAAACTTTTTTTTAAAAGGTATCTGAAATAAGATCACCACCAGAGTAACATTTACTGTGTAACTCCCACTTCGCAAAATAATTCTGCTAAGTCATTTTTGACACAGGGCTCATGTCCAGTGACCATGCAAGAAATGCTCTTAGATTGTTTTAAAATTATCATATCTATACGGTTAATGGTCATAGAAAGATGGAGCATTACTAAAAACAAAGAAACAAGCAAAAAAAAACATTTGAAAAAATAGACAATACTGCTTTTTCCCTGCAAACGTACTTCCATCTTGTTCCCGGCTTATGTTTAAATGAAAAGAACAGGTCAGGGATAACACAAAGTAATTTAAAGGACTTACACTGCAAGACGTAGCATTGCCCACAGCTACACCTTGCAATCACCCAGTTCATATTTTAGGTCCTGACATGAGAGTTCATAGTATTTTACAATTCTATGTTCCATGTCAGTGGCTGACTGTGGAGCTGAATATCAGTCCTATTTAAATCAGCAAGAAAATAGCTGCAGGTGACATAACCTTTCATGTAGTACCACTGTGTACATATACAAATAATTGAGGCTCTTGACCCTGTCTACGCACATACAACTGTAAGTACAAACTTGACATTTTGATACTGCTTGTAGCCTTTCCCGTTGTTATTTTCTGTTTCAATAATCCATTGCAGGTAGAAAAATGAAAGAAGGAAGCATGAATGATTAATGCTGTCAAGCTAAAATAATGTATTTAGAAAAATCTATAAATCTGTTATTTGTGGCATTTTAAAACTGAACACGACACTCTTTGGTGCCATTCAGCCTATTTTACAGCAGATAAATGTAAACGTTATTCAGCAACAATTGCTACATAACCCTTTGAACACCAGGTTTGACAGAGAAAGCCAAAGCAGCAGCAAACTTTCAGTCACAAAGGAATATTAAGCTTATATTGAATATTCATAGGTGGTTATTAATATTTATTGTATGTATACACAGGAGGCAAATGCAACGTGAATAAGTTTTAATCCACTCCTTTTGCCCACCCTTTCTGCCTTAACCTCACTGACCAGGTCTGCAAACCAGCTTGAATGTGAGCTGCTGTCTTATGTAATATTTTTCTGAGTAACACAGTAAGCTCTTTGGTCAGGGCTTCTTATACATCTTTAGTAAAATGCTATATGTAATCTACCACTCTGCAAAGATCAATACTCATAACTTTTAGAGGGAAATTGGCTCATTAGCGTCTAACTTTTTTAGGCACATTCAGTGGTTACCATTTACTAAGAATGGTACCTGAACAGATAATAAACATGATCTCAGATACCACAAATTATAAATTGTTAGCAAACACTGTTTTTGTTTGTTTGTTTTTGTAAATGGTGACCACAGGATACATGGGTGCTTCAGAAATACCAAGTTTGACAGCCCTCCCTGTGGACACCTTGAGGCAGCAGGCTGCCTTTCACATTAGTCTAATTTTTATTTTATCACAGCAGCAGGATTAAAATTCCTATAGGGTCTCATTCAAAGCCCATTGATGGTGATGGGAGTCATTCCAATGACTTCAATGAGCTGCGGATCAGGTCTGGAAGTCAGAGTCAATGTGTCTATTGCTTCATGTGTGTGAAAGTAACTAATAATGCAGCACAAATCTGGAGAGTATTGTGTTTAGAAGAATATTGCATTTTATAAGAACGGTATTATGAGTGCTAGAGTACTAGAATACTAGAGTACTAGAATTATGCCAGTGCCATAGGCAGCACTGCCACAGTTTTCCTTTCTCCCCGAAAATTACAGTCAGGCAATCAGTGAAAACATTAGTATATAAACAAGACATTCTCTTTTAAAGCACTAAGGGGCCTTTCATGCTAACAAGACATTTTCTTGCTACGTCAACAAGTCTGTACAACAAAGCCGTATCTATCTGCTAAAAATGTCTTGAAGATGTTACGTTTGTCAGGTGCTTTAGCAAGTCATTTAAAATTAAACTTAATTAAACAAAGGTGATATTAGCTCAATTGTTTCACTTCATAAATCTGTAAACCCCAAACTGTGCAGCTCACGTTTCAGTAGATGAGCAAATTAGTAATGCATGTAAATGATCATGGCTGTTTCCGTAGTAAAAAAAAATAAAAATAAAAATTAGAACCAGATCTATAGTTTGTACCAAATTTCACCTGAAATCACAGCAACTAAACTGCTCTAGATGCTTCTGGTTGCTAGACAGCCACACCACCCTTAAAAGAGCAACTTTACAATTTTAAGAGAAAATATAATCAGTTACATTACATTTCGACAACATTGAAAATATTGTAAGCAGACAATCTCCCTTTATGTCCCCAGGGTGATGAGATCTCAGGCACACACTGTAATTTTTGAAAATTTTTCTCTGCTTTACTGTTAAGATAATACATTGGATTTCACCTATGTAAAGAACTACTCTGTTGGTACCAAGAAAGATAGTGATTGCTCTGTGGGATAGAGAAACAGTAGTGTAAGTCATTTCCTCAGTTCAGGAGCCTGAAGGAATGACCATCACTGGATGACTTAAGTTATGCAGGAGTCAGTGGTCTTACCCAAACCATGACACCACCACCAACTGACAGGAAGCAAATGTCTTTGAAGTCCAAAGTGAAACAATTCTGCTGCAACAAAATATATTAAAACAAAAGTTTAGTTACTACTTTTTTAATTTAAGGCAAACAGGATTATTAGCGGGACAAATTATTTTCCTATATAAATAAATTTAAGTTTAAGTGTTCTCTTTTTTTTACTTTAGCTTGATTTTTTTTAAATCAAAGCATGTTCCTTCAGAAAACATACTCATAATTACTTATGTCAGTTTCATTGTCTTTAGTTTGAAAAGCAACATCATCTGTGTGCCTTGGGACAGACATAGGACAGGTTGTTATTTATATTGCTGTTAGCATGTTCATCTGTTATTTAGCTTCAGCTACCCCAGGACAGCAGGTGAAACCCAGAATAATAACTGTGCCATATATAAAAATTCAAGACACAAAGGCAAACAGATCGTAATCCAGTTTGTACTTGTACTCTGTTAGCATACACCTGAAATATAGAAATTTGCTTAAAGATGCTCACTTCATGCAGCCAATAGGGTTTAATAATTTAAAATTAACTAAACTTTTTCAGTACAAAATGTAATGGCTCTGTCAACCAAAGTGCAGAATGCTAATTTAGGATTTTAAATAATAATTCTGAATAACTGGAAATGTCATTAAAAGGAAGGGGTTTTTTTTATTCTATTTTAAGTGCATAAAGGGACACCTTGAATTAATATGAGCCATTAAAGACACTCCTGGAGCAAGCAAAGACTTACAAATGTCAAAACCTTGAGTGAGCTAGAAAGAATTTAGCTCACCATTGAAATATTCTGTGCCATAAACACTAAAATGGTCTTACTGACAATCCTGTAAAAATCATATATATTTTGCAAGTCATATAGTTACTAAGGGGACACTATACTGCTCATTTCCTAATTTGAAAGCAAAGCCCCACTTCAGGAAAGTGAAAACAAACAAACTCCTTTTACAGCCCCTCCATGTGTTATTAAAGATCCACACAACTTAATGAATACACTTACTCTGCCATCCATGCCCCATTCTCCCCATGCTTACACATTTTTGGAACACTGGCATGAATCTTCATAACAGGAAACTCTCCTGTTTCATATTCTTCAATGAGCACTGATATTATCAAAAGAGCTGGCAATGACCACTATTTTTCCATAACAAAGGATTCTTTCTGACCTTTTTCTGAGAATCTTTAACACCTCCATTGTTGCTTGTGGCAGGGAAAAAGTCCTGGAGCTAGAGAAGTAACTTTTCTTTGTCCCATGAAATTCATTCAAATTTTTTTGAGGTATAAAATAAATATATAAAGATATAAATAAAAGATAGAGATTTCGGTTAAAAATTGCCTTTTCTCTTCTCTTCCTTGTGTGCATCAGGAAACTTTTTCTGTCAAAATAATAACTCAGCATGAACATCGAAAAGGCCAGGCTCTAGGGTGACGATCTTTTCAAAAGGCAAAAGTGGGACACATGTAAGAACCCTGCACCCACCACACATCCTGGCCAGGCTGGAAGCCAGAGCCAAGCCATGGTAAGAGCCACCCAGGGAGCCTGGGCTGCTGTGGGGAGCCCCAGATCCTCTACCTGCCCTGGGCGGGGTGCCCAAGAGCAGCCCCTGGTCCGTGTCCCTGCTGCCTGCAGCATGCCACCCAGAGAAGGTGGGTCCAGGACTCCAGGGCTCCCCACAGCAGCCCGGGCTCCCTGGGTAGCTCTTACCATGGCCTGTCTCTGGCTTCTGGCCTGGCCAGGGGGCAGGTCTTAGGAGAAAGAGGAGGAGAAGGGGCGTGGCCTCATGGCCCACCTCATCCCTACCACCAGGAAGTGGCTGGACCACCCATAAGCCTCAGCAGGCGTGGAGCGGCGCCGCAGGGAATCCAGCACAAATGTTGTCCTGGAGTCATTCAGCCCAGGACTGGGACTTGAACTCTGCATTTCGGGACTGTCCTGCCCAATTTGGGATAGGTGGTCACCCTACCAGGCCTACACCACTGCCAAAGCAGCAGCAGATGACGACACTGGAGAGCTGCTGGAATTCCACTCCAAACACTCCCTAGGCTCAGCAGCCCTTTCTACTGCCCCATGGATAACAGCCTACTCCAGGTTGCTGCCAGATAATGGAAATAGTTTTACAGTTCACGTGATAGAATTCTGTGATGCAATGTGGAGGATTTTCACCCTACTCTTGGTGCATGATGGGGGAGTTGTTACAACTGTATGTTAAAAAAAAATTATACATAAACATGCATTAAAATTATTTAGATTATAAAGTCTAGCATTCAAATATATATATATATATATATATATATATATATATATATATATATATATATATATATATATATATATATATATATATATACACACACACACACACACACACACACATACACCTCTACCTCAATATAATGTGACCCTATATAACACAAATTTGGATATAACGTGGTAAAGCAGTGCTCCGGAGGGCGGGGCTGCGCACTTGGGTGGATCAAAGCAAGTTTGACATAACATGGTTTCACCTATAATGCGGTAAGATTTTTTGGCTCCCGAGGACAGCATTATATCGAGGTAGAGGTGTATATATAAACTTCAGAATATAGGTAAACTATGTAATTTTAATTCTCCCCCTCCTGTGCAACTGCATTACAATTAGAGCTGTGCGAATAACTGATTTTTTTAGTTCACTGGGAGTTCTGACAATTAAAAATTCAGTTTTTGGGTTGAATTTCAGCAAAAAAAAAGCAGAAAAATTTAGTTGTGTGAAACTAAATTATTTAATTCTACACAAAATGAAACACTTCATTTTGGGCATTTTTAACCTTTTAAATAAAAGCAAAGGAAACAAAGGGCTTTAATCACACAATGGAGGAGATGGTGCCTTATACCCAATAGCCCAGCTGTGACGGCATTCACCTGGAATGTGGGAGATGCAGGTTCAAACCCCTTCTCTATAGTGTGGATTTGAATCTAGGTGTCTTCCCCTCCCAGATGAGGGCCATAACCACCTACTCACTGGCTATTCCCAAATAGGGTGGTTTTCCGTTTCTCCTGTTAAAACTGTTCCACTTTGTATAACTAATTAAATAGTAATTGGAACCAGGACCAGAATGTGGGTGCTGCCTCTCCCGCGATGGCCCTAACTACCAGGCTATACAGTCATTCTTTCTCTTGTCCAATAACTATTCAAGCAATTTATACAAGATGGAACAACTTCAGCAGGCTTCCTAGCTTCAACAGCCAAAATCCTAGCGGTTAGGCCCCTTCTTTAGGCGGGAGGAGGATTGAGTTCAAGTCCTTGTTCCAGGGTGGGGATACGAATCTGGATGTCCCTCATTCCAGATGAGTAACCTGGCTATTGGATATAAAATGGAGAGGGTGCCCCGATGATGTCTCTTTTGTAAATTACATCTAAATCCCCTTGTGAATCTAGCTCCAAAAAATCAAAATGTTTCATTGGTTCAATGTTGAAACAATTCATTTAGACATTTCCATATTTTTTTTCTCTTTTTGTTTAGACCAAAATCTATATGAATTCGCAAAAATGTTTTGGTCAACCCGAATTTGCATTTTTTGTTGAAAAAAAAGTTTTGGCCAAAAAATGTCACCCAGCTATAATTAGGATACCGTCTTTAATGACATGATCACATGCTAATTTTCGTACAAGACTGTGCCTCATTCAGTGACAGGATGGAGCACCTCTTTTAAATGGAAGCTGTGATTCTAGAGAACAATTGGCAGGTCTGTCCACACCACTACCTCTCCTGGCCAGTCTTTCATGGCACCGCACATTTGGGAGGAAAAATGTCCTAGTCTAAAAATAATCAGAATGCTCAGTTTTTAATTTAAAAACAAGAGGCCAGATCATGGCATTAATATTTAGGCAGAACTACTCGTTGATTACAGTGGAGACTTCTGCTCAAAAATGGATGGCATAATGCAGACCAAGAACTGCACTCTGAACGGATTAGCATCAGTTTGACAGCAGCATTCAAGCAGCTTTTCTTTTGTTTTTATACAAACTAAGTTTGAGTTGCAGCGAATCATGATTTGAAATAGAGAGAGCATAGAACCTAAGAACTAAGATCTAATAAGAACAAAAACCCAACAAAACTGGACAATTAAATGAACCACAAAACTTAGACTGATATTTCTACATGTTCTTTTCGCACAGTTAATATTTTATTATAATTGGTTTGTGATCATCTATTCAACAAATGTGTTCATGTATTATCCAGACAACAATTTTGATGCCTTCCTCTTCCTCCTCCCTGTACTGGTCTAATTGCAAAGGCATCAATCACCCTTTTCAAAGTGGACCAATATCTGTGCCCCATAATTGTCATTAGCATAGCTCAGAAATGACTGAAAACAAACCAGGCAGGCTGCAAATATTCATTTCAACTGTATTGGCATCTCTTTTTCTGTTCATTTTCATACATACCCTTCCTAGACCCTGATCCTGCCATTGACAACATGCTGCACCAGAGCAGAGCCCCTGTAACTTCAATGGTGTGAGTGCAGCATCCCCTCCTCCCCAGCCCACCCTCTCAATTGCAGAATCAGGGCCTAACGGCAGGAATGTTATAGAGAACGTGTCTGAAAAGCAAGCTCTTAACTTCTTCTTATTCCAAACCCATATTCTCTGTAGGTTTCTCCTTCAAACTTCCATACTCTTAAGGCTTTGCACTAGAGTACTTGAATCCTGGAGGCCTTGGATACTGATCCCTGCCATATAATAGGAAAACCTTTTGTAACTTTTACTCATTCCATGTAAGAGGAGCCAGAAAATAAAGATTGTTTTCCCACCAGCATCCCCAGGAGTCATACCTCTACCATTAGGCACCTTCCGTACCACTGTGTGGTAACACCAGGTGCAGTGGAGTTTAAGGCAGAAAGTTGTAGGACATCAGGAGAGCAACTGCAGAATCAAACTATGTTGAGTCAGTTCTACATTTTGCCTTGAAACCAAATTGTTCCTGACCCCTATACTCAGAAAGAGACTGCGTCTTTATTGTTTGGGGATGTGTAAATTGTTCCATGTACAAAGAATTCAGATATGGTAGTTATCTTATGCATTCAAAAAGAAAGGAAGAATCCAGAAGATGTCTATGGCACATTTAATTTGCAATTCCAAGCCCACAGTCCTCCACAGCCTGCTAAGATGTTTTTTATTTTGCTGGACTGAGTGACAACATGAAACTAATGCACGCATAAAAATCTGAAGATACACCCATGTAAGGGGAAAAAATATTAATAGGCCTATGATGTGTAAATTTTTATTGAACTCTAAAATCATAATAGAAATGGCTTATCTGAAGCACCATGATATTCAGGAGATGCAGAGACTCAGTAATAATGAGAGGCTTCTAATACTGTCAGAGGGGTTAGATTAGGTATAGCTGAAGGGGTAAAGAATTCTGTGCAGGTGACTATTTTACTTTTAAATTAAAGATATATATCAAATGTAGATATGGAGTGAATTAAACCCTGGATCAAAACACCCTTGAACTTTGAAGAAGTTTGAATCCAGGTCTGAACTGTACAGCTTTGACCCATCTCCAAAAGAAATAAATAAGCAGCAACTCAAGCATTCAGAGATGCACAGACACTTATCTCCACACTCTCATCAAAATGAACTGGGAAGATATGAATAATAATAATTCATAATAAGTAATAGAGAGATAGGTAGAATGGGATTTTTCCCCATGATGTTAGGTAAGAACGTTCAGCAGCTCAAACACGTCTATAAACAACTAGTAAGGAGATATCTAATTACAGGTATAACAAATCTGAAAGGGCCCTTTAGGATGACTACAGTTATCACATTTACTACTGTTTTATTTTCACACCTTTTTGTGCATTCACTTGTAGTAGCCATGCATTTGGTTGCTGCGTGCAGTTTCAAACCTACTCCTGTATCTTTGTTATTTCCCAAGAGCTTTTTTCCCCTTCATGTTTTTAAGCAATTGCTAGGTATTCCTAGGATTATATTGGTTGTGACTTAATAATCTTGTTATAAACTCACTTATCTCTGTATGTTCGAGTCTTCAACTCAGACTCATATTACTGCAGCACTAGGACCAGATTACCTGAGGAGCAGCTTGAGGAGCTAGGTGACTGACAGCAATTCTAAGGACTGTTTTATGTTTGGACGGTTTGTTTAAATGCTGCGTGCTCAAGAATCATGAAGAATCTACTCATTCTTCCCCAATAAAATGAGTAACAAGGCCAAAATGTTGAGAAAAACAAGCAACATTCTATACCAGACTTCCAAAAACATTAGAACTGAAGACTCTTCTCTCGCACTTCTCAAGAGCTGTAGTTCTGCAGTCTCCAGACTAATTAAACACAATTCAAACTTCTGGGAGTAGTGGATGCAATGACTACTCCTGGTTCCAGTTATAATCCCCATTCTAACTCCATTTAGCGCTTGTGAAATACCTATACCTAATTCCACACACACCAGACAACACTGTATCATCTTTTGTCACTACCCACACACTTGTAGCTGAGAAGACTGCAGCAGCCACCTGGAGTTCTCATCAACCCATGGATATGACTCAGCTTATTAACCTTCTAGAATCTAAGGTCTTGCACGGGAATTCAGTCATTATTATGGTTTCCCTTCCACTGTGCTCCCTCTCGTGCTGCAACATAGAGGCTCTATCATGTCATTATTTGGATCAATGGACCCTTTTCTTTGTCTCTCTGATAGCCCTCCAGAATGGTACTGCCAATAATGTGCTTTGACCCTTTCAAACATCCTTCCTATTCAGAGCTGGGGAGGAAAACTAAGGAAGCACATCATCATTCCCAATGAGTTTGTTACTGCCTAGACTTAGCCACTGGGAAAGAGGTGGGATGGAATATCCAGTAAAGAATTCCATAAGCGCCAATGATGTATAGATATCAGTAGTGGTCTCCACAGCTGCAGGATGGTGAAACTCATCTGAAATAGGCCATCTTAAGAATATGAAGGACCTATCATAAAAATGTTGCCTCCTTGTAAAATTGGCCAACATTATAAATTTAGCCTCACTCATCCTCTACCAAGATTTTAATAAATAATTGATGACAGACAAAGCTCTACCACAATTATTGTTATTAGTAGTATGCAAGAAAAATGTTGACTGGGATGAATATTGACAAATGAAATAGTTTTTAAGGCTCATCTTCATTTCATGTCAAATAGACGCCATTCAAGGCTCCATTACACACACACAACCACAACAGCATCAGCTCCTGGGTTCCTAATATTATGTGCAACCTATATACAATCACAATGAATTTTTTGTTTGTTTTATCATACTTTACTCATTTACTTCTGCAAACCATTTGGGGGAGAAAGGAAGACTACTTTAGCAGCTTTGAAACTGACTCATATTAAGAATGTTATGTTTTTATATATCCACTCTGAATGAATAATATGAAACTTATGCAATATTTACTAACTGTGATGCATAAACAACAAATCAGCTCTTTTCCATTAAATATTTTGGTAAAAGATATTTTTAATAAAATACTGCAGCTTGCAATTTAATTACAACAAGTGATTAAAACTTGGAGGATAATCATTTTTGGCAAAAAGTCAGTTTTTGTTAAAATTTTAAGATAGAAAAAAGATGCATATTATGACCATAATACTGTTAGTAATTAAGATAAATGCATCAATTATTAAAGATGCAAACATGTCAAGCAAGCATAACTAATTATTTGAGCATGTTAACAGTTGTTTAATGTTAACAAGCAGTGAATTATTAAAGACCCATGTGTCACATTTTGGACTGCATAAAATATAATGTTTGGAAGGGTTTATGATTTTTAGGTTTTGCTTAGTTCTTTTCAGTCAGATAAGCAATAAAGATAACTTGCATTTAAACAGTATTTCTAAAATAATTACCTGAAAACATATAACAAAATGTTATATTTTGCAGTTTATGAAGCCTTCACAATACAGTTAAAAATAACCAATGTGCTACATGCAGTAAAATAAATATGTGGGAAATTTCAAACATTTTTTGTGTAAGTTCTTCATAAAAGAGAGATACAGTAGTAGAGAGGTTTAAACTATAAAAAGTAGTGACAAAACCAAGATGAAAGAATATGTTTTATGTGAGATGCTGTTTATACTGGTACCTAGCTATGTATATCAAATCATTTTTATATAACATTTAGATATAGACCTTCTAAATGACAGCATGCACTCACATACTGTAATCAAGATGCCACTTGCATAAATCATACTCCTAGCAAAGATCAACAGTAGTAGCTTTTATTGTTAAATGGAAACCTTTAATTTAGGCTTATTCCAGGAATCAGCGAATCACATCCACTTTGCATTATAAGTGAAGTGAGTTTGTTCCTTCTCATCCTAGTTCTTAATGCAGTTGTCCACATAATGGTATTATTTGTGGCTGTGGCCTCTTTGAATCCTTGCAAGGAACCATAAACTACCATGGCCTGAGAAATAAACTAGCCACAGAAAACTGCCCCTGCTAGGAACAAAGGCGCCTATACTGGAACCTCCTCACATATTTCCATGCAGGAGTCCCCAGTATAGTGTTCATTCTGGATCATGGTGGCATGTGTGTGCATGCACAGTTAGCATGATCTTGTATCTCTGTTCTCCAGCAACTGCAATGCTCAGAGTGGTCATGGGTATCCAACACAAGCTCCCCACCCTGGGAGGAATTGGGACATGTAAATTCACCAAAATGTCACATCAATGTTTTCATATTCTTCAGTCTCAGGTTAGGAAAAGCCCAGACCTTAAAGTGCCACAGTGATACATAAGTACATAACAAACAGGGCAATTTTCCTAAGTTTCATGTTGCCTTTCAGAATGGACATAAAAAACCTGAAAATATGCTTCTACCACTGCTATTTCTAGTACAGTTACATGGCCAAAACTTCACTTAAAAAAAACCCCTAGCAAACTGACACAAAATTTTGAAGGAACCACAGAGATAAGAGGCTGTTTTCAAATATAACTACATGGCTATAAAAGAGAAATTATAGATTCCAGTAAAAAAGGTTTTAAAGTATTTACCTCCTTTTCCTTACTTTCACTCCTTCATTTGAGATCACCATCAGATCACTCCTAAAGGTAGCACCAAAGTAGCTGCTACTTATGTTTTGCACTGCTGCCCATTAACACCTGCTTGTAAAACAGCAACATCTGATACTTGGAAAATACAAAGTAACTTAAATCTAGAGTTGTTCAAACTTTTCATTAGGAAACCTGAAACCATACACAACATGGCTGGCTGTGGGTTCTCAAGCAGCAATGAAACTAAATGTATTTCAAGTGAAAGAGAGGTAGTTTGAGCCATATAATATTTCAGTGAAAGAAGCAGCAAAATCTTTTGCAGTCTCTGACTAAGTGTGAGGTTTTTTTAAAACTGTGTGCTAGGGAGTCCATTATGAAACTCAAAGGAGAGGTCCCCAGATAAGAGTCACATGATCCCAATTTGAGTCTCCAAGCACTTAGGGCCGACTTTTTAAAGTTACTTAGATGCCTAAGTTCCAAATTCCTTCATAAATCTGGCCCTTAGATACAAGTATAAACATTTATTAACATTATGGACAGACAGGCTGAGCCTACCTAACTAGAGGAGGCAGCCATAATGCTAATGGCAATCTGGTTCTCACAGGGAAGAGTTACACTTACCTGAGCTCTGTACCTAGTTTTATAAAGTACAAGTCTTCTCTCACACAAAATTTAGATCTACATTTACACCCAGGGGATCACAAGGTTTGACTGGCTTGTGAGGCAGCCAGGGAAAGGACAAGGGAATGTTTGTTTCTTTTTTGTCTTTGGCTACACATTCAACATGAACTCATGATTGTTTGTAAAGCTCTTTGAAATCCTTAGATGAAAGGTCCCAGGGACACAGATCAAAGTCTATTTGTCATGGTCTGTTTTCTAATTAAAACAATCACCTCCCTCCCCTGCCCCAAATATCAGAAAGCTGCTGTACTGAAATAGAATTGGAGTTTATAAATCCCAACCATCAAGGAAACATAGGGTCAAAGGCAGACACACCGGTGGAAAGACACCAATAACAAATTTACAAAAAAGTTAGAAGAGCAGCACCTAAAGCCCATGGCATCACTGGAATTTCATAGTTTTTAGAGGACAAGAATGTCTCTTGCTGATAATTTACGGTTCTCAAACACACAAAAGAAGTTTGGGAGTGCAGATATACAAGGCTTGCTTCTTTTTAGTCTATCTTATTTAGTATTTTTCCCCCAATTTTTCTTCCAGCTTCTAGGTGACCTCCCTCCTGTGACAAGGTCTCCCCATTATGACAGTGAGCTCTGATGATAATGTAGGTAACATTCAGACTGAGACCAAGTGCTGCAGAAAGCTATATTTCACTCCTGACCTTCAGCTCCCCCTCCAGTGCAATGCACACATTATATTTCCTTTCACTCATGGCAAAACTAGTGAAACAATGCCAGGTGAAGTAAGTGACATTTCTTTAGCTAGGCTCCAAAAATGAATACAATATCTTTGCCAGTTTCACTATAGGTGTGATTTTTGCCACACAGCTCTCCTTAGGTCACATTAGATATTTGGATTAATACCTAATAGAGACAAGGAAACCTGGACAAGCTCTGTGTAGCTTCACAGACATTTTAGAACTTTCCAATATGCTCTGTTTATACAGAGTTTGGGGGAAGTTCCCCTCAAAATGACTGTTTTGCCTCTCATTGAATAGCCAAAAATAACTCCCCTTTAAGATGTCCCAAAAGATTCTGCTTCAGAGAAGTTCTAAAGTGTTCTAAACTCAATGTTGTGGGTTCTCTTATCTCTAATACCAACTGCTAAATTATAGAGTAGCACTGGCATAACTCCAAATGTATTCCTTTATGTGTCAGGCCTGAATCTCTTCATACATTAGGGTAGAGCTGCATGTACAGTAGTTTCTTTACTTGCAAGGCGTTTTTACCATCTGTTTCTATTATGGGAGTTTATGGCACAGAATACCTCAGACACTACTACAGTGTCTGTTTCTTTTCTGTGCTGCAGTTATAGTTCTGTAGTGCTTTATGAACAGAATAATAAAACATAGCGCCTTCTTAATTCTCCCCTCCCCTTATTTTCTTAACACATTGCAGAAATCGAACAATTTTTACAGTTCATATTATTAAGATGAGAGCTGCTTTGAAAGAAAAGTAGGAAATTATCAGGAAATGTAAATGTGACTACATGGCAGCTTTTTGAAATCTTTTAATAATATCATGATTCAGAAGGTTTTCATGTTGTTGTTTCTACTATTGTACTTTGAAATGTAGAATTTGGGTGATCTGAAATTTACCTTTTTGGAGGTGGGGAGAAGTTTTGTGATATTCAGAGACAGTCCCCCATCTATATGCATTAAAACCTTGCACCAAAGCAGGGATACTACAAGGCCTTTGCTCAGTGGACTTTCATGAGCAATGTTTCAGAGTTCCTCACACACAAAATCCAAGCATTTAGTTCTTAAAGCAGCATGGTATCAGTGCACTGAAATCCATCTTATACAAATTTTAAAACCTTCTTTCTTCAGAGAGGAATTGTTGTTCTGCTAAGAAGGCCAGAAAGACATTTTTTGTGACTTGGATAATTATTATTTGCATTCAGCAGAGTCTTCAATGTAAACAGAATTTACATGTTTGCAGTCATCATCATTGCCTATGTGCGAGGTCTGAATGTTGTGTAGCTGTTACATATGTCTTAGAAAAAGAACACGACAATGAATGAATGCAGGCTTATGGGCAAAGATTAGACATGTATGGATTTGCCAAAGAAATCAGATCTAGACACAAAGAAATATCCTATTTGCCTGTGGCTGGGTTGATCACATGGTGGCCATCTGGAATGTACATCAAACTTTCAATAGAATACAAGGGACCACACTTCTGCAGCACTCTCAACAATAAATTAATATCCATGCGGTAAGTACTGCTAGAAAACGGTGATAAAGAAGAAAAAAGCCATATCTCACATACTCCAATTGCATTCCATTTCCTGGTGTTTCTTCACTCCCCCCCCACCCCATTTATATAAACATTATATGTGAAACATAGTGAGAGCAATAAAAAATAAATGGCAATTAGAGCTAAGTTCCAGCATTAAGACAGGAGGCAAAAAGGAAGAGAAACATTGGTCCTGATGGCCTTTTCCTGTTCTAGTTTTTTTTTTAAATGTTCTTCTGACCTTGATTAGACCTGCAAATTTTCCTGTGAAGTCTTGGTATGAATTCTATATATAGGAAAAAATATGGATATTACTGAACATGCAGAGGCCAACAAGTATTTTGCCTCTGGTATTTTATCCATTTTCTGAATCACCTGGATAGCACGTATTTGTGACCCTCACTTTGTTGTCATATTTGTGACCCTCCTTCTCCAGCCCCACCCCTAAAAAAAAAAAGTACCCAACTAACCAACCAAGCCCTTTACTCAGTAATAAAATGCAATGTTACTTGTGAAGATGCTCTTGCAGTGTGAGAATCGCTGATTGCCTGGTGAATGTGACTCCCATTCCTGGAAGTATCATCTTCCCATGGTGGCACTGCAGTTCAGCACACCAACAGTCCTGCAGTTGTTTTGAAGGACCCTTGTGGCTAGTTTATTCCCAGCCTACATCTTCACAATGCAAACTGGACCGGATTTTCAAGAGTGAACAGAACCCAGCAGCTCCCACTGTGACAATGATAGCCAGACGGCCCAATGTGCTGAGCTCCTTTGAAAATAAGTCTCCAACTGCAGAGCTCTGATCCACAGAGATTGGCCTAAGTGGACCAGCTAACATCATAATAAGCTCTTGCCTTAAAGAGCCTGAGTTACATACTCAGAATATTCTGTAATATGTCTAAATAGTAAACAAAATGTCATGTTGATTCTACCATTCTTCAATTCACAGAAAAAAAGCAAATGGATTCTAGTTCACATATTTCCACCAATACGTACCCAAACTGTGCTTCACAGAGCATCTTGTAGATGTGCTGATATGGAAGGCTTGCTTTTCCCCGAATGGGATGGAGTGATGCATCCATTAAGATGTCTGTTTGGAAATCCAGATACTTCATTTTCAATCCATTCCAGCTGAAAATGAAAGACTGGCCTCTGAAATTGGCCCACTAAGGAGACCATCTTAACCATCAATAGAAGAAAGATTCAATCAGGACAGAAAGAGAGGTCTGATGGGAAAATAGAGGTGGTGCTGTGTGTCACAGTTCAGCAAATAAAATGCTCATAGACTATGTTTTAATTTACTGTTGACAGATGTAATGTTCACATCATCTGTGATTCTCCTTAAGCCATTATTAAAGGGCAGTTACAAATTCCTGTATATTTGTCATTTTTCTTATCCTGAAAAATGTTGTCAGAGAACATATTTAAAAAGCTAACCAATATATAGATTAAAAAAACACGATAGGTATTACTTGTAGCATAGGTTTAAAAAGTAGTTCTGGCTTCCTGTTAAGATCAATACATTATCTCAGTAACAGACATATTAATGTCCTTAAATCTATACTTTTATCTGCAAATCACAAAAAAACAAAAAACAAAAACAACAACAAAAAAACAAAACAAAAAAAAAACACCCCAACAACCACACCTCTCATGGATTAGGCCTCCCTACCAACTGATTTAGTTGTGTCAGGGAAGCCTCATTCTCTTGTTTTTTCTCTTTTCCAAGTCTCACAGAAATGCTTATTGATCCTGTACTTTAAATCTTAGCCAATGGATAGTAATCTTTCACCATTTATCGGCTCTTGACATATTTTTATGTAAAATGTTTCAAAGAGAAAAGATTCACGTATGTTTTATGAACTCCCCTAAAGTACAAATAAAAGGCATCCAAGGTTCAAAGAGTTAAATTAACCAACTGTTTCCCTCTCGACAATAAATCCCCCGCCCTAAGCCCCTATTGTCTCTCAGGGCTATGCTTGATTTATGGTGTGATCCATCCCTGTTGGGAGTTGACAGTCACTTTCATTTTCTTGTATTTTTTTTCTCTCTGACTGCCAAGGTCACAAGAGAGAGGGCCCTCCAAGTTTTTTGCATTCGTCCTCCTTCACCCTTCCACTGGGTTGGCCTCATGAATCATTCCGTCTTCACATTGAACTCCTGATGCTTCTCTTCCACCAAACTGCCCGACTTCCGCAATTTTTCTTCATTCTCACTAACAATTTGGTAATGAAATATTGATTTTTAGTTAGATTCAAATAGATGTTATTAAGTTTGCATTGATAAATCGTTCCCTTTCTCAGGCTGGAAGTACCTCAGTCAAATTCTAACTGCACTTTCATACCTGGTGATGTATTAATTTGACATATTTGTCACCCAAGCTGCATGGCTCAGAGTTAGAGGAGGGCATCTATCCTAATTGCTGCTATTTGCCAGAGAAGGTGTAATTCTAGCGGATTTCTTCCAAGGATTTTAGCCCTAAAATGAAGGCTTGGTATATATTTTCTGTGGGATTTTTATTTTTTTTTAAATCTTTTCCCTATGTGGTTCATTGACAGTCAAAAAAGTAATGGCCAAGTAATTGAAATGCATTTCAGTGTGTTTTGCTAATTGAAATGTATAGCATACAGCATGAATTATTATATAGTTAAAGACAGAAAGGCATGTTTTTATTATTCTGTTTTTTAAAAGATTTTCCCCAATAGAAGCTGTTGGCTGTTGAACAGTTTCAAAAATATGGCCCTGAAAGCTCAATAAAATCACCCTTCTAAGTCAGAGTTGAAGGGCAGAACAATGTAAGGAAATACACCATGTCTGCCTTGCATCAAATCTGACTCGCAAACGGAATAATTCACGTTCCCAGCCCTCAGACTTTTGTGATCACAGATGTATGTACACATTCAAAACAGACTTCTGACTTATTGAGGACAAAAGCTGCCCACTCTGACATACCCAAAGCTTATTCTCTGCCTTTGTAAAAGATGACTACGATACTGCTTTGCAAACACCTAATTCTGAATCTCTGGTTACATTTACATTTTGCTATAGTATGTTGTTAACAATAGCAGCACAACCTTTTTTGGTTAGGTCAAAGTTCAAAGAAAATATTATTCCTCAGCTTAAAGCCAACAGAGACTGATACATAATTTTATTCCTGCTCCGTGGACCTTTGATGTAACAATCAGTTTCAAATTATGCCCTCACCTGACTCTCTTAAAAGTTTAATTTGGGGGTTATAGCTGCATCATTTGGACTGCAACCTGATCTCTCCTTCTATGGATGTGATTTTGCACCTGTAAAAACTTCCACTTACAAATATTATTAAGGCAGATATCTGACTCGTGTTGTAACTACTAAATTTTCCCCACAATGCACTGTAGGTCAAAGACATGATTTTGTGTCTACACACACAGGAGCCATCTCTAAAAATGAGGCGCCCAAAGAGTTTAACAGTAGCCACTAGCGTTGATGGATACACTGACTCCTTTCATGTAACAGGGGTAGTGTCCTTTGGCATCCTGACCCATTTCCAGAGTCAAGGGCCAGGAAATAAAGTCCAATTTCTTACCAATATTCCTTTTATTTTGAAAATAATTCAATGGTGAAAGAAAAGGATCAGCTTTGAAACTAGCTTTTAAAAGGCCTCACCATTAAAATCTTGGTACTTAGCTGGAGTTGATAAAAATTTAAAAAATGTAAAGCTTTTAAACTAAGAAAAAAAAGACTTTTTTTTGCAAAAATGTTTGCACTATTTCCCCTCAACCTTCCTTTTCCTCCTCCTCTCCCCACCCCCTCATTTTTTGACCAGCTCTAGTATTTACTGCACATAGTAGTTAAAGTTACTGTGGTATGTGTAGTATTCCCCATGTTAAGTATATTAGATAGGTATAAGTAACAGTGGAGTAAATGTAACATTTCCATGACATCTAAAGACTCTTTGAACCGTACACACAAAGAGTTGCAAGCTGATACATTTGTTAAAATAGGAAAAAAAGATATTGCAATCTAAAACGTACTTAATTACTGAATACTGGTAGAGCTGCAATAACAAGACTGTTTAAATGAGTAAGAGAATGAAGGAGATGTATGAATTCTTTCCATTAATAATATAACCCCATTCTTTCTTTCTTCTATTTCTCCCCATATGTACTTTCTAGAGCTATTTAATGCTATAAGCAATCATCAATCCACTTCGGAAAGGCAGTGCACTTTTTATATACTCTCTAAAGCTGCTGCTGCTTTTATTGTTACTGATACCAAAAGGGAACGTAAAAAAAGAGTCCCTGTAAGTGCATGTTATAGTGAGCTCAGCATTCAGAATACAGTTTGAAACACTCTGTCCTTATCTCACCTTATTATGGGTCAGGTATTGCAGAACATACAGGAAGGGAGATCACCCACTGGGAAGAACCCAATGAATTAACTAGGCTCAGTGGAAGTGTGACGGATACATTGCTAGACCAAGTTATTAACTCAATCAGATAAATATGCACTTAGGGAATTTTAAAAGAGCACCGTGACTATATACTGACTGTAATGACTCCTTGGGACCATCGAGGTACAGTAGGTAAATACATGTGTTAAAGTAACACAGATTATTTAGGGATCACTTATGCCACTTTAGACCCACACTATGGTGGTGCTGAGATATGCTGCCCCAGGGGCGCTCCAAAAGGAATTCTGCCCCTAAAGGCAGAGTTTCTTCCAGAGCTCAACAGTATGAGGGAACACACTCGCTTCTATACCCCTTCCTCATAAACACCGCTCTCTCTGCCCTTGCATGTACAACCTGTGCCTAGGAGGGAACAGCACCATAGCCCTCTCTGCCCCTTTGGGGTTTCTTGTGCTTCATGGGGCATGTATGGCTGTGCCTGGCTGCTGATGAGACATGCAAGAGGAGGGAAGGGGAAGAGTTTCTTCTGCATCCTAATCTGGCCATTACCCAACAACACTTGTCAGGGGTTAAGTATGGTTTTTTTCATTCAGCTTATGGAGACAGATGTGTAAATACCCATTATATTTCTTTAGAATTATACACACCAACCCATTAAAAAAGGAGCTCTCCCTTGCATAAGCCAGTAAACACCCAATGAACTCAAGGTCTCTGGGATGTCCAAAACCTTCAAGTTCTGACAACAGAGAGCTCCACTTCTAAAAATGTAAAAAGTTTAAAAATGTAAAAGTGTAAAAGTTCTTGCCAAAGCAAGAGAAAAGCTCAGCTCTGCTGTGAGAACATGGGTAGATCTGGTAGAGTGGCTGACACCAGAGGAACCAGCAGCTTCACTTATCTTTGAGAGCAGCTCTGCACAGATCTGCCACCTCCAATACCCCTTTCCCTGTCTGACCTAGAGTATCCTCACTCTACCCTGCATACTGCCTGTCCTCCACCCACCCTCTGTAATTCCTGTTAGGAGCAATTAACATGCAGATTAGTAGGATTTACCTGATTTAGTTCTGCAGAACTTACAGGGCAAATAATATCCAATAATAATTGTTCCCCCACAAGCTTTTGCTAGCAGCTCATCAAGTACTTCCTGGGGCTTAGTGAGCAAAATGAGCTAAAACAACTAGAGAAGACATTTTTGCTTCCTTCAGACACAACTCTGCTGCCTCAGAGTCAGCTCAGCAGCTCCAATTCTGACTGATCTTATTTATTAAATAGATGCAGGAGTGATTGGTCTGTACTGCTCAGGGGGTGGGGAGTGGAGGGGATGGGGAAGAACAGCAAGATGCTTGCCTTCTCTATGACATCATTTCCCCCAACATCAAACCCTCAGAGGGCTTTAGTAGGCCAGAGCAGTCATTCTGCTTACCTACTCTCTCCCACTGAAACATGCAGCTTCATAAGGAAAAGCTAGTTCTGGGGGAAGTGGGATGGGGTGGGGAAGAGAAATCCCTAGCAGCTCAGTTTCAGGCTAGGGCACACCCACTGGGAGGGAACAGGGGCTTCCCAGACACATACTTCACCCTGGATATGGATTAGGAATCCACTAGTTTTAGGGTCTGAACCCCACTTCTAGAGTGGAGGCACCCTCCCTACAATGGAAAATCCATGAGTGGAAACTCACCGGGATTCCAATCACTGCTGTGGGGTTCGCCATGTAGAGAACACCACCACTCTATGTTCTTTGGGGGCACAATGGCATTATCAATAGTCACACAGTATATGGGACTCTATGAAGTTAAGTAGCCTGGGTATTTTCACTGATAAGCAATACAGAGCCCCAAACAACAATGATCCAGAAAGGCTAGCTCTATACTACACCCCCTGGTGGTGGCATGTAGTATATAGGTAGCTACATGCCACAGTGAAAAGCAGGCTGCGATGTGTAGCTAAGCATGTTGGTGAAAGGAAGGCAACAGGAAAAGGCTTCAGAATCTCCCCCCTGCCAGAGCCTTTCTCAGCTGGGAGCATCACGGACAAACCCAGACCCTTCTGGCATGTATTTATTCTACTTGCCTAAACCATGCCTCATGGGCTACACTGCTGTTTATGCCTATGCACCAGGGGCCTGTGCAGGTATGTACTCTACACGCTGCCAAAAGAAGCATGCAGTATGGACATCCCATAGGGCAGACTTTCACTTGGGTTGACAAGACCCGGGCTGGAAGGTTTTTGATGGTAAACTGCACTGGACACCCATCAGTAATAAACAGAAGCATAGCATGTATCTCAGTAAAAACAGAGTTATGGATAAACTTATATTGCTTGGCATTCAGCAAAGCAATTAATTCCTCAACCTTGCAATCACGACTGGCAATAAGGCAGTTTACTGTATTCTATTTTAGACATCTAATGCAAAGCAATCCAGCCTGTGAATATATCAGTAGCTATTCTAAATGGAAAGGTAAAATCTACCTGAAATTTTAAATTATACTAAATTTTAGCTTCTGCCTAATTTCACCACCACTACAATTTCTTGACGATTTTTTTTCTGGAGCATAGTATGTTATTAGAGCTGTCTATAAAATATGAATGCCAATACCACAATCATCATCAAAAATCATAAAATTCTATGCCTGCCATGAAAATATTAGATGATTTATTTTGTGAAGTACATATTAAAACTAGGTATTGGAATGGTATTTTGCCTCACTGACATAAAACACTTTTAATGACACACAATTTCCTCTAAATTGCTATTATGTTAAGCCTCTTTCCTTATTTTAAATCAGATATTTCAGATCCTATTTATAGATTAAAGATAATATTTAGATCACCATACGCTGTACAATATTTGTTCATGTACCTTGTTCAGTCTTGTTTTGTATGACATATGGTACATTCTTTATACATTGCATAAACCTAACATATTGCATATGCATATATAATTTAATACACATAGTGTGCATGCTGGATGCAGTTGAGGAGATAGGGTTCTGGATTCCCTGATTCTGGGGCAATGCCTAAATACCTATAAAAATCTGGGACCTAACTTCCAGATCTTCAAAGATGTACTTAATTTGGCAATGTTTTTTTCCAATCGTAGTAGTTTGTAGGTTGTTGTGCATCTCATGGTAAATATCATTATTCTTTGGGTTTTTTTGATCTTGCAAAGTCTGGGTTTGTTGTTTCAGTGGAACATTTAGGCCTGAATTTTTTGAGAGGTTAGTTACAGGAATGAATCCCAAATTAGAGTTAAGAAAAAAATAGAAAGTTTTAAATTTACAATTCCTTGGGACTCTTGACTGTCATCTATACAATGGAAATGCACAGGTTACTACCAGACAACTACACAGTTATTTTCTCAATGGCTGTTAATTACTCAAATATTTGAACCCTAACTGACTGGGTGCCATTAACAGGCCAATCAGAACAGAAGGATTTGTACACCGATTCTAGTATTTCTGAACAAATGCACTGTTGATATTAAAATCCCTCCTGTGTATTGGCGGCCTTTATAAATTGTCATTCAAATATTCATAATCAACGTGGTTACGTTAGGAGCCCACTTCATTCCCATCCTGTCACCACACACACAGTCTTGGTCCTCTCAATCCACCTGCTCAGTTAATTAATATCAAAGCCGAAGAACTCAGGATACATTTGGCTCAGAATACAATGATTACATCTTGGATAAGAAAAACTAACTAACTAACTACCTAGCTAGCTAACTATTTAGTAGATCTATATCTAATTTCACTTTCTCAAGCTCAATGAGACTGCATCCTTAGATGTACATGTTTCACTGATTTCAGTGGGTGTCTGGCACATACATCTAAGAACAGAATTTGACTGTTGTGGCCCAACCTAATAGTTCTGTATGTGTCAAATTCCCAGTCAAATCAAGGGGAGTTTTGCCAGCAAGAGGAATGGAAAGTATTTCATCCTAGAACAGTGCAACCTTATAAATAAGTGGTCAATCCAAAGACTCCGTGAGTATCTCCATTCTGCAAGGGACAGGTGAAAACAACAGGACATCATACTACCAGAGCCACGACACAAAACGTCACGCTAAGATTGGATAGGCTTCTGAAGCTGATGGGCCAGGATCCACAGGTGATGGTTCACACCAGCATTAATGACACTGTGTCGTGGGATATCTCACAGCTAGTAGATGATTTCAGGGAACTCAGAAGCATGCTGAAGTAGGATGTCCAAGCAATCTTCTCTGAGATCCTTCCTGTCCCATGAGCAAAGGAAGACAGAAGGCAGAAGATTCTGGAAGTGAATTACTGGCTAGTAAGTGGTGTAGAGTTTTGGTTTTGTGGAACACTGGTCCACCTTCTATGGGAAGAGGGGGCTCTATAGTTTGAATGACCTTCACCTCAGTAGAAGGGGAACCAGTCCCCTGAGGGACAAGTTGGCTAGTGTAGTCTGGAGGGAGTTAAACTAATGCAAAAGAGGAGAGGGAAAATAGGAAAAATATGAGCACTCAGCATAATTTAGAGATGTGGACAATAGTCAAGAAACCAAAGAACATGGAGAAAAAGTTCCTGAATTGCCTATACACCAATGCTAGAAACTTAGGTAACAAACAAGAGAATTTGAATTACTCATTTATAAGCAAAAATTCAATCTAATTGATATTACTGAAACCTAGTGGGATGAGTCCCATGATTGGAATGTTAAAGTCAATGGTTATAACCTATTTAGAAAGGTTCAAGTGGTCAAAAGGGGAAGGGCAGTGGCACTCTATGGCATTACGTGTTTTCAAGTCACTGGTAGCTTGGAAGAAAATGATCTTGAATTCTTATGGATCAATATCCTAACAGATATACTTCAAGATGGGATACTAACTGATGTCTGCTACAGACCACCAAATCACACTAGGGAACAGGATGACTGCTTACTTAAACACCAATCTACAATGTGTAGGGGGGAGTGTGTGATCATGGGCGACTTCAATTTTAATGACATATGCAGGAGTTCTAATACTGCCAGTACTAAAACATCCTTGGAATTTATAAACATTATAGATAACAATTTCCTAACTCAAAACATGCTGCAGCCAACATAGGGGAGGTTTTTATTAGACCTTGTCCTAACAAATAAAAAGGAACTGATCACAGAACTAAAAATTAATGGTAGCTTAGGTACAAGTGATTATCACTTGATCACATTTATAATGTGGAAGCAGAATGAAGTCAGACCAATATTGTATATAGTTGGTGCTTTAATAGGGCCATTTTCAAACAATTATGAGCCAAATCAGCTGTGAGGGAAGAATTTAACCAGAAAAATTGGAATGATATTTGGAATCATTTAAAAACAACTTGCTAGATGCCCCAAAAGTGTCTAGAGGAAGAAGACCATACTGGTTAAAAAACAACCTGGCTTAGATGGGAAAAAGGGCAAGCTGATAGCTAGGAATATAAATCAGAAGTTAGGAATTGTAGAAAATTGATAAAGGAAGCCAAGGTACACAAGAAGACCTCTATGGCCAACAGAGTTAAGGACAATAAGAAGAAATTTTCAAGATATATTAGGACCAAAAAGCATCTTTACAATGGCATTGGTCTGTTATTAGAAGGAAATGGTAGAATTATAAATAATAATGCAGAAAAGGCAGAAGTGTTCAATAAATATGTCTGTTCTGTATTTTGGGGGGGGGGGTTTGATGATATAGTCTCTCATGGTGATGATGAACCCTCTTTCCATTCCATTAGTGTCTCTGGAGGATGTTAAAGAGAAGCTACTAAAGTTAGACATTTTTAAATCTGCAGATCCAGATAACTTTCACCCAAGAGTTTTAAAAGAGCTAGTTGAGAAGACATTAATGTTGATTTTCAACAAGCCTTGGAGAAGTTTAGAAGACCGGATGAAAGCTAATATGCCAATTTTTTAAAAAGGTACATGGGATGACCTGGGTAACTATAGGCCTGTCAGCCTGACATTGATCCCAGGCAAGATAATGGAGCAGCTGATGTTGGTCTCTATTAATAAAGAATTAAAGGAGGGTAATGAAATTAATGCAAATCAATACAGGTTTATAGTGTGTGACAGACTATACCCCATTTTCACCACTTTCACAAGACTACGATACATTTTGTACAAAGTATGCCTTGTGAAGTATCATTGGAAAACTCAATGTGCTGAACATTATTGTCCTGGTAAAATATGTGTATCAGCATTGTATGTAAGGTTATAATTTTCTACTGTATAAATTGCTGTAATATGTTCCAGACTTAGAAAAGCAGGCCCAAACCAGTTTTCAAAGACAAAGACACATTGGCATCCCAACCAGGTGTTAATGGACTACAACCTGCTTAAGTGGCCATTCTCTGTCGGGGAGAAGGCATGAACAAGAAATTTGCATTTCATCACAAGGACAGTTCAAACTTCACATCCACAAAAGACTGTTTGTCACCATGATTCAGAAAGGATGTATCTAGCACAAGAAAATGAATATAAGGAGGGAAGAAAAAACACTTGACCTCACTCTCCTCCTCCATCTCTGCTAATGAAATCAACAACCCTTAAAGAACTCAACTGGGGTGGGGGGAGGGAGTCCTGGCTGAAGTAAGCCAGTACAGACTGCTGTAAGCTTATGGTGAAAGAAACCTTTTGCTTTTATGTTCACTTAGCTTATTAAGTTAGGTATTTAGCTTGCGGGTTTTTCTAAAAAAAATTTGTAACCAGTCCTTACCTTTATGCATCATTACTTGTAGTCTTGCTTTTCTTTCTGTAGTTGATAAACTTGTTTCACTGTTTTATCTAACCAGTGTTTGTGTGTGGGAAACGCCATTAGGGATAACAAAGCTGGTGTATATAATTTTCCATTGATGAAATGACGGACTTTATATGAGCTTGCATTGTTCAGTGACGTGCTTGGCAATATAAGATGCACATTTCTGTGGGAAAGTCTGGGACTAGAGTATCTGGTGGTGTTCTTCTGCAGTGTAATTCCTGAGTGGCTAGCTAGAAACACTCAATTCGGTGCAGCAGGGAGAAAGTTACTTGGTCAGGATGTTCACCAGTAAAGTAGGGTAAAAAAAAAAAAGCATCCCAGGTTGGAGAACTGAGGAGACAGCTATTCAGCAGTCCAGATTGATATTGTGACATTCCCCAAGGTACAAACTAATTTGATTTTTTTTATGAGGTAACAAGTTTGATTGATAAAGATAATAGTGCTGATGTAATATACTTAGACTTTTGTAAGGCATTTGACTTGGTATCGCACAACATTTTGATTAAAAACATAAAATATAAAATTAACATGGCATACATTAAGTGGATTAAAAATTGGCTAACTGATAGGTATCAAAATGTAATTGTAAATGGGGACTCATCATCAAACAGGTGTGTGTTTTCAGTAGGTCCCTCAGGGGTTGGGTATTGCTATTTAACATTTTTATCAGTGACCTGGAAGAAAACATAAAATCATCACTGATAAAATTTTCAGAGGACACAATATTTGCGGGAGTGATAAATAATGATGACAGGTCACTGATTCAAAGCGATCTGGATCACTTGGTAAACTGGGTGCAAGCAAACAATATGTATTTTAATATGTTAAATGTAAATGTATACATCTAGGAACAAAGAACATAGGCCGTATGTTCACAGTGAGGGACTCTATCCTGTGAAGCAATGACTCTAAAAAAAGATTTGGGTGGATAATCAGCGGAACATGAGTTCCCAGTGTGATGTTCTGGCTAAAAGAGCTAATGTGAGTCTGGGATGAATAAACAGGGGAATCTGGAGTAGAAGTAGAGAGGGTATTTACCTCTCTATTTGGCACCTGTGTGACTGCTACAGGAATACGGTGTGCAGTTCTGGTGCCCCCAATTCAAGAAGAAAGTTGATAAATTGGAGAGGGTTCAGAGAAGAGCCACAAGAGTGACTAGAGGATTAGAAAACATGCCTCATAGTGATGGACTCAGGGAGCTCAATCTATTTAGCTTAAAGAGAAGGTTAAGGGATGACTTGATAACAGTCTATAAGTATCTACATGGGGAACAAATATTTAACAATGAACTCTTGAATCTAGCAGAGAAAGGTATAGCAAGAACCAATGGTTGGAAGTTGAAGCTACACATGTTCAGAATGGAAATAAGGCATACTTTTTTAATGATGAGAGTAATTAACCTTGGAACAATTTACCAATGGTCATGATGGATTCTTCATCACTGACAATTTTTAATTAAGATTGTATATTTTTCTAAAAGGTCTCTTCTAAGAATTATTTTGGGGAACTTCTGTGGCCTGTGTTATACAGGAGGTCAACCTAGATGACCTCCTGTATAATGGTCCCTTTTGGCCCTGGAATCTGTTAACTTCAAAGGGACCTGGATTCAGCCCTAACACTGGAGACAGGGGGAGAAAAAAATGCCCTGGAAATCATTATTATAAAAATATTTGCCTATCAAAAACATATGACACTTCTGCCATCAAAAAAAGCCAACTGAACAATCTGTGATCTTGAAAAGCTACATTTCTACCAGGAATGGTAAGAAAACACGTACTGTAAACATTTCTTCTGGAATTACAAGGTTTAACTATTCTAGCATGTAAAAAGTACCTTCAGTTATCTGTCGGGAGTTTGGAAGGAAGAGCCAGGACAAGATACAGGCGCCATCATGAAAAATAATTAAGGGTTTTTGGAGAAAAATAAAGAAAGATAAACAAATCTGATTAGGAAAATAAATATATGCCACAATACATGTATAGGCATGTGAATGGGTGGCAGGTTACTTTAACATGAAAAAAAAAACCCAACACAACCTAAGGTTATATCTCGCTTTGAGTTCCTATGCTAGCATCCACAAAACTGGAAACCTGTTTGCCAGGGCTTCAAGCAAGAAGCTTATAAAAGAATATTTGTGCAGTTAAATTCTTCTTGTTTTCCTTGGCTCTTGAAGTCACTACTTAACAAAAATCTAAGTGTAGGGATTTTTCAAGCCACTTTTCTGACCCACATTGATATCTATCTGTTCAGAAAGCATAACTAGGTAAGATGATTATTCTCTAAAGGTCCCAACCTAAATGAAAATGTAGGTGCATGGAAATATAGTAAAGTGCTTTGAGAGCTACAGATGAAAAGTGTTATATAAAAGCTAGGTATTGTTTTTGTGATTATTAAACAAAAAAAACCCCCAACAAATTTGACACAGTAAACAACTTCGTATAGAAGAGTCTAGACAACTGAATCTCTCTTACTGACTCCACGTGATTAAAAAGAAGCAGGAGCAGAGGTGTGGGAAAATAGCTCTGCCTCTCTCTTTGTCCATATTGTGTTCCAGATGCAGCGGAGAGAGTGTGCTCATGACTTCAGTTGCTACCCACCAGGAATTAGCAGCAATCTACACATACATGAAAATGTGATGACCCTTATTTTAAAGGAAAATATTTAAACTCTGGGGATATGCAATGAGACACATTCTGCTAACTACTGTACACTTTGCCCAGAAATTGCAAATGAATAAAACCAGCCTTTGCTAAAGTAAAAAAATGCACCAAGACAACAAAACCCAACTGAATTGTGATTTATAGTAAATCTGTGACATTTTTATGTTTCTCAAACCAATAATGGAAGAAGAAATAGCAGACAGTGAGCCCTTGGCACTGGTATTGACTTCAAGGTCAGTGGAGCACAGAAACCTATTGGTTACTGATAAAATGGCCTCTCCTCCACCCAGCTGCTTCTGGTTTTCAAAAGAGAACTCATTGGAAATGTGCAGGTGTTTGATACTTAGCTCCCTATTGCAGTTGATAGAATAATTATTTTGTTTAAACTTTTCAAATCAACAGAATTTCTTTCATTGAGTCTGGAATTGCCTTATTTAGTATCGAGACTCAAGAAGGTAGGTTAACAGCCTTTAACAACTCCCATTAGTTATTCATGTCTACATAGGCATCTTATTCTTAAATCAAAAATGGTATTTCCATTATTATTATTTTAACTCATATGTAAGGATAATATGATTGTGTCTGTAAGTAAGTGCCATGCTGAATTTAATCATGCTATTTATTTGCTTTGAATTATTCTGTATTCATTTTTTCTGTACTCTTAGGCATCGATAAAGTGGCTCTGACTATTACAGTAAATTAAATGCACTTTAAAAGATTATCTCTTACATTTGTCATAACAAGAATTTACACTGATGTTTTTTCTCTCTCTTTAAATGGGAATAAAGAACTCATATACATTTTCTAATTTATCATGGAGTATTTATTACATGAAGATGGGCTTCTTGTCTAATCACAACTCATTAAAATCACAGATTATTCAAATTATTCACTATGGTAAGAGACCATCATGTCAGGAGGGGGGAAAAGGATTTTTGGTTAAGAAATTAAAACTTATTTTTCACTGTTTTTCCTTTTAAAAATAGTTTAAAATGAAAAACTATCAAATTTAACATATAGGAAACACAAAATCTTCACAGGATAGAGAAAGCTATGTGAAAACAAGCCATTTGAATGATAAGGCAGAGTGAAATGTGCAGTACATCTTTAAACTCTACAGTCGGTAAAAAAGTAGAACTGGATCAACAGAAAAGGGAAGGTAAATTTCTTCAACCCTTTATTCTTTACACAATAGATTATTCCTATTTATACCTTGCTACTAGCTGTATGTGGGGTTCATGGTTGCTTTTTATAGCCTCATATATGGTAACCAGACAGCAAGTGTGAAAATCAGGACAGGGTGTAGGGAGGTAATATGTGCCTATATAAGAAAAAGCCTCAAATATCGCGACTGTCCCTATAAAAATCAGAGCATCTGACCACCCTAGCCTCATATCACAGTGCCTAATGGCTATCACAATTATTGTTACCTGAAGCAGGCAATCTTCTAATGTACATAGTGTATATGAATGTTCTTCATACAGCTCTAAAGAGAGGGCCATCTTAGTTGTTAAATATTGCATTCAGCCGCCTAGTTAATTGTCTTTTTTGCTTCAGATATGTGGCATTTTCCACGTTTAGTAGTGGAGCAGACATTTGTTTGGACTGTATGCCTATGTGTACTTTTTTAATGTAATAAAATTGACAGATGACTTCTTTTTGCAACAGGTTTGGTAGAAGAAAATGTTTTTTTTTCCTTGATGGCTGTTTAGACAGCAGTCTTAAAAAATGACTAGTCACTAAAATTCCTCATGCTCATTTCATATTGTGTTGATTCATATTAAATTCATGACAACAAAAAAGCAACTTGAGGCACTTTTGGAAATGACCACTCTTTAGTGCTTCTCTCCTCCAGGCTTGATAGGCCCAGAGTCCATAAAGCTGCCTGCTGTCTTGTGTCATGAAAAGAAACAGCTTTGCCTGGGAATGCCATTACTGTGTAATGAGGCATGCAGCAAAATATACCTTCAGCAGCCACTTGATGAAGGCTTGCTGACACACCAGACCAGACAGAAATGTTTTTTTGTGTGTTCTTCCTTATTTTGTCCATCAATCACATCATTAGTCAAAGCAGACAGCCTTGTCAGCTGGGCACAGATGCAGACTGGCAGGCGATCAGTGGACAGGTGTTAGAGCGTTCCCAAAACAAGATCTTGAAATGAGAAAAGGAGTGAAGACCTTGTTTCAAGGGCTGGAATGTCAATAAAAAAAAACCACCATGAGGGGAAAAGTTCAGAGGGGGTGCTCAGAGCAACTGCATAAATAATTTGGGAAAAGTTAAGAGAACCTGCCGCTTAATATTACATTTTAATTTCTGTCCACATTAGTGGATATGTATGGATTGCAACAACGTCCAGCATTTGCTGTTTGAAAACAGTCTAAAGAACATTGTGTAAACAATACTGTACTTCCATTTCATTAGGAAAATCCTTCATGGCATATGGATTTATTTGTCTGAAGTTTCTGTCGTTAAGCTGAGACACTAATGCCTATGACGAGCATATATTCTTTCAGTTTGACATGCAAAATGGTAGAGAGCTACTACACAAGGGATCTCATTTTCATTATAAGAATCAAAAACATAAATGCTCTGAGATACCTCCCAACTGCCCCTGATTACAAGGAGCGCTAATCACGTCGAGTGAAATTCTGCAGTCCTCAGACCTTACTCAGGCATTATTGCCTGAATAATGATTTGGACCCGTGAGCCTTACTCTATGAGCATCTGGCACTGAGGTCCATGTGTATTTTCCTGAGACATTTTTCTGACATAAACATTGCTGTCACAAGAGTAGCGAGGGAATCTCAGGGTTCCTTAGGATGTTGTTAGATTTGAACTCCATCCCAGGCAAACCTGGGATCCTTTCTGCTATTACGGCAGCAAGGTTAATATCAGAAGCACTGTTCCAGGAACCAGAGACTGTAAAACATATTGGTTACATTAAAGCAATAAATCCCACGCAATTTAGGTTTCCATAACTACTTCCCCCTTCCCCTTCCTGTGTGGGCCTTTGTCCCACATTTGGGTCTTAGGAAAAACAACAACAGAGAACAGGTATGACATAAAATGAGTAATTGCTAGTTTTTTAGTTGAGTACATCAATAACACACGTAGGATTTTATATCAGGGTGGGACCAGTGTGCAATAAGTAGTATACCTGTATATTCTATATAATTTACAGTGAATGAAGCACAGTGGAATGGCAAATATCTAGCACTCACAAGCTGATTTTTGAGATCCTGGCTGCCTTGCAAAGTCATCAATTTTATCCCGTTGTTTGTGTCTTAGATCAACTCTTGATGAATAAACATTATCGACTGAATAGGTCATTAGTCATTATAGTAGTTCTTCAAGCAAGCAAGAATAGAAAAAAGAATATTCCCTACTAGCTATAATTATAGACTGAGTAGCAAATATCCTCTGTGATATGTGGATATTAGAAACAATGTATCTGAACACACAGAGGCAGAGTTTTAGGTATGGTCTTCTGGTCTAGTAAGGGGTTCTTACCTTTCTGGTGTCAGGATGCATGGCTGTGCATCAGTTTCATTCTGGCATGTTGGATAGTTTTGGTGATTTTCCTCTCTAGACAGGTAAAAATTCCCCCTCTTCTTACCAGGATCCAGTATCTTCCCCTTGATGTGGGTGAGTGATGGGTGGGGCATCTTCCCACATTCTCTATGACTGCTAAATAAAAGAGGGTGCCCATTACTAGGCCTGAAGCCAATTCTAGTTCTGTCATCCCAGGATAAGTCTTTCTCCTCGCTCCACCAAAGGTCTAACCTTTAACCCCTTACTCAAGTTCATTACTGTTGATGCAGAGCTGGTATCAATAGTCATTTACACCCTCCCCAACCTAAGAGATAAAGAATTCCTTGGTTGCCTGCCTCTTCAGGTCGCAAACAAATTACCTCTCCCAACAGTTCCTGCTTCTTCACAACTCTGTCTTTATGACTCTTTATCAGGCTCCTTTCCCGGCTGCTCTCTGCAGGTCCTATACAGACCACAGCTCCACCCATAACTGACGACTGTTTCTCCGCTGCTGGGATTCCAGGGCTCCTGCCTTTTCACAGTCTCCTCCCCTATGTTGATTCCTTCCCTGGCTCTGTGGCATAGCCTGGTCCTTACCTATCCTCTCTCAAAAGAACCACCACTGTAGGCCCTTCTCCCTCCCTGATGTCACGCTCACTAAACAAATGGGAATGCCTTAATTTCCTGCCCCCTTCCCCAGTGTGCAATTCAGTCTGTGGGTCTCTGGGAACTAGATACGTCACCATGCCTTGATTCTGAACTGAACTGGCATCAAGGTTGTGCCTGGCCTGCAGCCTCCTGAAAATAGGCCCAGTTACAGTTCTCTTTCCTTGGCAGCAGATACCATTTCTAGTGTTGGATTAGTGCAGCAGTTCTCCAACTATGGGTCGCGACCCCGTTTTAATGGGGTCACCAGGGCTGGCTTAGACTTGCTGGTGCCCAGGGCCAAAGCCTGAGCCCTACCTCCCAGGGCTGAAGCCGAAGCCTGAGGACTTCAGCCCTTGGCAGTGGGGCTCAGGTTACAGGCCCCCTACCTGGGGCTGAAGCCCTTGGACTTCAGCTTTGGTCCCCTCGCCCGGGGAGCAGAGCTTGGGCAGGCTCAGACTTCAGGCCCCCTTCTTGGGATCGTGTTGTAATTTTTGTAGTCAGAAGAGGATCACGGTACAATGAAGTTTGAGAACCCCTGGATTAATGTATTGACTAAAAATGAGTGCTTGCACTTCAGAAAAGCTTCCACTACTCATTGCACTAGTTCCACCAGAGCCCATATATGTAGGTCCATTGAAATCCACCCATATGGTTTGTAACTTGATCAGCATTTTCTCTCTTACTCCTCTGCCAGGCATAAAATATATTTCTGTAAACTGGGGGAAGTCCTCTCATGACATTATTGTGTGAATACCTTCAGCAAAGGTCCTTCCCCGCCCCTCCCACCCCCGGCCCAGTCTACAGTTTCATCTGACTCTGAATTGTGGTTGACTTTAATAAACATAGCAGTTATTTCCTGACCAATACACCTAATTAGATGTTTTTGAACAGCTTTGCATCATCTACATTTTAGATGATTCTCCACCTGCTTGTCACCAAATGCCTGACAAGTCTCATGCAGAATCCCATAGTTCTGAGCCAAGTTATTCCCCAAGACCTAGTTCAAATAGAGCTCCCATGGAGAGCAAGGGCAAGTTCTGCTGATATAATTGTACACAGAATCCATTTCCCTCGTATCATTAGGACTGATTTGGTCTAACTAAATACAAATATCAACTCTTCTACTAAGGCTCAAGTCCTGCTCCCATTGAAACCTATGGCAAACTCTCAGTAGCTTCAATGAAGCTTTAGAAGTTCTATACCAGCTCTGTATTCACTTTGTGATTGCCTCCTTGGCTGTGATCTGACAGTATATCCAGAATTCTTTGCTTATATCCCCAGCTTTGTAAACCTCAGGTCACTATGCTGCTGACCAAACCTCCCACTGACTTCACTGGTGCAGGGCTTCACCCCCAATACATCAGATAATTTCCATCACTCTGTTCTCCCCCTGTCTGTCATGTTTACTGTGGTTCACAAGAAGTCACAAAAAAAAGACCTTGTGAAAGACCCGATGCAGAAGATCTGACTTTGATCTCCCATGAAGCTTATGGGCAATGCTAAACTGTAGCCACACAAACCATGACAA
Source organism: Mauremys reevesii (assembly GCF_016161935.1). Taxonomy (NCBI): domain Eukaryota; kingdom Metazoa; phylum Chordata; order Testudines; family Geoemydidae; genus Mauremys; species Mauremys reevesii. The sequence goes on along the minus strand of NC_052638.1, from coordinate 23,293,745 downwards.
ATGCAGATACCTGCTGCACAAATGGAAAGTTGAAGATTCTTCAGTGTGCGACTGCGTTCAGCCAGAACAGACCATGGAACATATAACAACTCAATGTCCAATTCGCAAATATAAAGGAGGCATCTCAGCAATACATTCTGGCTTAACATGAGTTTTGTTACAATCACGCAATTGTCTGGCTTAACAATCTAAATATAAAATTACAGTTGTTGCTCTACATTTACATCAGCCATAGGAAGAAGACAACAGTGGCCTCTTGCCTTATAGTTAGATTGTAAGCTCAGGAATCAGCTTTTTGTTATATACATGTACAGTTCCCAGGAGGCCTCAATCTCTGACTAGGTAATTTTTGGTAATTTGGTAAAATTTGGTAATTGTTTATGACCAAGATGTATGACCCTTTACCTCCCCACTAGGTACTGCTACCCATTAATTTTCTCTCTGGGACAAGGAGGAAAAGGGCTAGGTGTTTGGGACACAAAGCCACTAGGTCTGACTGGAATGGAAGACCCTACAGAGACAATGGAGGCCTTAGTGGTCGAACATTAACTCCCACAGCAAGTTATTTCCCACCCACCTCTGTGCAGGGAAGCAGAACAAAAAGCCCCTACTTGGAGAACAAAGGCAAGAGGTGTCAGGTAACTTTGTCTTAGGGCTGATGCTGGAAATGGGGACACAGGAACTGAGAGTGAGAGAGAGAACTTGGATCTCAGGAGACCATGGCTTGGGCCATGGTTTCCTCCCCACCACCCACATTCAGAATGGACTGTCTTACCCTTACCTTTCCCATACTAGCATGTCTCTCCATTGCTGCATTCCAGGAAACTAATAAATGCTACTTTGTTTTGAAACCTGCATCACTACAGATACTCACTGTTTGCACTGCTTCCAAGAAAGAAAAGCCTCTCTCGGGTGTTTAATCTCAGTTGGCTTCACTATTGGGAGCCATGGTGAGAAATAGGGGTTGCTGGAGCCCAAAGGCCCAGTCAGAAGTTGTGGAAGCTGCATGGTCTGCCTTGTGGAAAAGTTAGCCCCATGGTGTCTGGTGCACTAAAAGGGTACTCCCAGCTATTTGGTCACATGTTTTTCCCCAGCAAAACATTTTAAATTTGGTTCACTCTAGTTTGTTTAACTTGTTTAAAGGCTGGGGCATAGCCTATGGCCTGTAAATCCCGGACGCCTTAGTCACTAATTCTGATATTTGCAGCTGGGCATTGAGGGTCAGGCTCAGGCAGCTTGGATGCTGGTTCCAAATCAGCATCTGAATAGGATACCCGAGGCACAAGAGTTCACAAGAAGAAGGAAAGGTTGGAGTAGGTAAATGTTGAGGTAGCTTCACTGCTGAAACAAGTGATGATGGGATGATTCAAGTGCTGGAATAGGGAAGGATACCAGTATAGTTAGTTTGGTCATTTGGATTCCAATTCTGCAATTTCTCGTTGAAGTCTGTTTTTGAAGTTTTTTTGTTGGAGTATTGTGACTTTTAGGTCTGTAATTGAGTGACCAGGGAGGTTGAAGTGTTCTCCGACTGGTTTTTGAATGTTATAATTCTTGACGTCTGATTTGTGTCCATTTATTCTTTTGTGTAGAGACTGTCCGGTTTGGCCAATGTACATGGCAGAGGGGCATTACTGGCACATGATGGCATTTATCACATTGGTAGATGTGCAGGTGAATGAGCCTCTGATAGTGTGGCTGATGTGATTAGGTCCTATGATGGTGTCCCCTGAATAGAAATGTGGGCAGAGTTGGCAAAGCTAGGTACCTGGGTTAGTGTTTTTGTTGTGTGGTTGCTTGTGAGTATGCTCTTCACTTTCTTTTGCCTTCTGCTCTCTCTAGTTCTCTCTACCCTCCTACCATTCCTTGAGCCTTTCCCATTCCTTCTCCAGCATTGGTCCAATCTACCTTCCACTGCACCTTGTCTCCTACCTCGGTTGATCTATTTTCCTTTCCTACTTGGTTCCTTGCCCTCCACTGCCCTTCCCTCTTGGCATTGTGCACTCCATTTCACCCCATTACCCAGCCCTGTTCTATTCCTGTCCAAGTTTCTCTCACTGGCTGCTACAAGATTTATGAACATTATTTTTAATGTGTAAAAAAAAGCTCCTCCCCAATTAAGTGTGTTACTTTAATCAAAGCAATTTTGAAGGAACCCTGACCTTTTCCTCATTTCTTTCCAGCTGCTCCTGGCTTTTGTGTTCTGTTTGCTCAGTCCTCAGCCCTGACAGATCTCGGGGTATTCTGAAGTCCTTGGGGCACTGCACTCAATCAGATAGGCAGTTAAGGCCAAGGGGAAGATAAGGTGGACTATGCATTCATTTCATACATCCTCTCCCTGGGTCCCATGGATTTCCTGTCCTCATGCCTCCTGGGATTGGAATAGGCTCATGTCGCCCTGCAACTCCCTGCCTGCAAAATAAATGTAACAATCTTGACATTTAGGTTGTCCTCTACATTTTGAGCTAGATTCCCTGATCAGATCCATCCCCTTTGCATCCTTGGGGAGGCACAAAGGGGCTACATACTGCAAATGGCCAGCAGAAAAATTCCCTGCTGACACAGATGCACCAGCCCTGGGCCATGTACCTGCTGCTCCACCCCCGCACTCAGTATAGTGAGTAGAGAGTGGGTCAGCAGATCTCTTCTATCATAGGCCTAACCTCTACCAATATGGTGTCCATTAAGGATCATACATTAATGGGGCAAGTTAGGCTTGCTCAGAAGCAGCCCTAATACTTGCCAGGCTGGGGCTAGCTCTGGTGCTAAGAATTAGGATGCACTTTCTACCCCCAAAACACATTAATAATAGATCCACCACCAAGAACTTCAGTAAGTTGAATGAGTTAACATCTCCTGGTGTAACACAAAATGTGACACTATTACACGATACTGCCGTTCAAGTTTTACACAAAGGTATTACTCTGCAAAGATATGATGCCTTATGAAATATCAAGGTAACCTGAATATTAACTTGTGTCATCACTGCCTTTGGTCACTTCTTTTAGAAACTATTAAAAAAAACCAAGATCCATTCAGCTTCAATAAATAATAGGCAGGATGATGGAAAAAAAGAAAGAGAAATTAGGATCACTGAAAGGTCAGGTGCCTTTATCCAGCACAAGGGAAAAGGAACAGATTCTCAGATCTTTCCAAGAGCTGACCTTTCTAAAGGTGTGCTCAGCATGAAGGGGGAAATACCTGCTACAGATCCATACTTCTACCTTTAAATAAGAATTACGGTAATGTCAGATATATTTCTCCTGAGATATCATTAATCTAACCAGCCATTAGAGGTCACTATTGTGCTAAATAGATGCAGGTAGAATACATTTCTTGGGGAAATGAAAATAATGGCTCTCTGAACTTTACTGTAGTCTCCACCAAACGCACGAGCATTATGAATAAACTTTACTCGGTTGCCCTTTTTACAGAAGGAGAGATGCTGTTAATAAAGAAGTTGTATTACTAATTATAAAAAAGTTATTATGGATGTATGAAGACAAACCCAGGCCAAAGACACCTAGCTTCAAACATCCTGGATTACAAAAGCCCACCCAGAAAAAACCCATCCAGATTAAGAAAGGGGATGAAAGAAAATAGGCTAGCTGGCCACACTCTGTAGGATCAGAAGGAAGAGTTGTAGGGCAGTAAGCCCTCCTCACCTCTGTGGAGATGCCTAAAGGAAAGGGAAAGGACCTAGTTTCTGATGAGAGAGGTAGGGAGGAAGGATGACCAAGCAGATAGGGCACTCAACTTGGATTATGCAGACCCGGGTTTTATTCCTGGCAGTGTCAGACTTTTTTATGATCTTGGGCAAATCACTTCATCTACCTGTCCCTCGGGTCCCAATCTATAAAATGGAGATACTTTTGGGCTGCTGCAAGGATAAAAAAGACTGTAGGGTGCTCAGATAGCATGATGCTGAAGGCCATATAAGGATCTTGAGAGACAGACTAGATATCGTTATAATATTGTTGATTTTTCAGGGTTCACATGAAGTTTTGCATAGAGCTTGAAGTTTCAAGTTGATGAAAGCCTCAGTGCCTGAAGGAAGACCCCCATGGGTTGCAACCCCAGGGTGACCTGAACCTGCCAATTTGAGTTAAGCAAAACTTCAAAAGAAGCCCAGCCTTAGTTGCAAATACAACATTTGGTCAGACTGTCCTATACCTAGTGGCATGAGAGGCGAGACAGTATGCACCAATATGGCACATTATCCCTGCTATACTTATGCTCTAGTGGCAGCATGCAAAAATCGTATGACATATCCCCGCTCTGCTGCAGTCTGGATCCTGTCTCTGCACTATTATCATCGATCTTTTGCTCTACATTAGGCTCCTAGGCAGCCCATTGGGGCTGATTTGTCAATAATTTCAAAGGTTATTCAAACATTCAAGCTTTATTGTGATTCTTAATGGATCATCTCCATAGAGCAATTTAGTAATGTAGTAGAGAATGTCATACAGCAACACTGAGTACGACCAGACTGGGGACAGTGCAGCTATAATGTTGCATGCTTCCACCACAAGACCTTAAATCCAAGGGAGGTATCTGACAGATCCTTGCATGCTTTGGATCTATTGATAGCTTCAAGTAAGTCATCCACATATATTATGATATAGGAAGAGGAGAAAATCAACTGGATTAATAAGAATCAACAGTGTAAACAACTGGCATCAGCTGTCAATGCCATGTTGGAATTCTACAGCATGGGATTGCTTAGTAACAAGAACACAGATCTAGTCACACTCAGACCTGCCTATTAAAAGGAATACATGAGGTCCACAAAGAACCTACACAGCCAGAACTGTCATTTGGCATGAGCTGATCAACACTTTTCTTGAAGTGAGGAGCAAACGTTCACAACAGGCTGATGAACTCCTGGTGGGTTCATCTCTCTCACATGTCACTTTTTCAAAGTGCAGAGAATTAAACCCAACAAAAAAGCATATTTAAATAAAGTTAATGTTCAAGATATTGGTCCTGATTCTTCCCTCACTTAAACCATTGGAATCTAGGAGTAATTCCTCTGCAAATCAACGAAATTAAGTCAGTGCAAGTGAAAGTAGACTGAATTCCACTGAGACACAAAATGCAAGACAAAATATCCTTCCTTACTGCACCAGTCAGGAATGGTCAGACTGCAGGACCGATCACATTACTTTTCTCACCTCAAACATCAGAGGAAGAAAGCAGGATTTAAGATCAAAAGGTGAAATCTTGACCCTACTGAAGTCAATTGGAGTCTTGCCATTGGGTGAAATCCTGGCAACACTGAAATCAGTGGAGTCAGAATTTCACCCAAAGTGTCAGTATCATTTCTGAATGTACTAGCTGTTCTTCCCACAAGTCAGAACCTTGTCTTTATTTAACCAGTTGAGTGCTACCAAAAGAACTTGGTATGTTTGGAGGAACCAGGGGCTGTGCCAAATGGCACAGTTAGTCTTTAGAAATTATTTGTTTAGGTGCTTTAATTAAAGCAGTTTATGTACTCAGAGAATACAACCAACCAACAAGTCAGACAAACAGGTTCCTTAGAAGTTTTCAGTCTAAGTAGAAGTCAGTACATTAAAGCAATTCTTTAAAAATAAGAACTTCTATAATGAAATAGCTAAACACAGTTTTCACAATTAAAACAAACATCTATTATTAAATCATAAGTCCAAAAATAATAGTTTCACAAGTCTGTGAAAATATCTACTATACCGTAGAACCTCAATAATTCTTACTTTCTTCATAAGCAAGCCCAATAATTTCCCCAGAAAAATGGCAGCCCCCCACTGCTCAGTGAAGATTTAGTAGCAGAAAACCAAAGCACATTATATTATGAAGACTTCATTATTTTATAATATATGCAGCAGTAACTTTACTAATATAGGGTTCAGTTCTTCATGTTCCTTCCATACGAGTAATCCTATTGAATTCAAGTAGATTAATCCCATGACTAAGGACAATTTACATGAGTAAAGATTTCAGAAGAAGGGGATCAGTATGAAGTATAAATAGTTTTAACTAAATTTATAACACATGAACAAAGTACACTCTGCAATGCAGATTACCTGCTCTGTGTGCATGTTTGTGCACCTTCTGGATTGCTAGTTCACAACATATGAAAATCTGCAGTGGATCTTCCTTGTTATTAAGACAAACCAGATTCTACTGTATTTGCCATACATGTTACAGAAGGACAAACAATAATAAAGGTCACAGTAGCTGAAGATTTTTTTAAAAATATGAATCCTCCTCCGCTCCACATAGAGGTAGAAAGATGGGCACAAACCTAAAAATACAAGATAACTCAGTGCCCAGAGCTACTTGTAACTATGCTCCTAAACACGAGCTACAAACTGGTGACAGCTGCCTGAATTTTCATGCCATTCCCTTTGGAAGCTGGACCTTGTAAAAATGATTTGAGGATTGCCTTGTCAGTATCGCTCAATCCTATGTCATTACTTTCACAGAACTTGTGGAGATGTCAAATATGGCCATGCCCCTACACTGGTTCACAAGCAGGCTACCAATCCAAGCTCTGCAATTCTGATCAACCTGTGGCCTAGAGGTAGATAATGTGTATCAAACTATCACACAATTCCAGTTTATTGCCAATGCCAATATTGCTTTTTATTTCACTTTGTTGTTCTAATTTACAACCGCAATTTAGTCAGGGTCATTGCATTTGGACTTTCAGTGTTTTTAAAACACTGGGGCAGCAAAGGGAGATATGTTACAGTTATCAAAAGAGAATATAATGTACAGTGTAATTACCATTGTTTTCAGAAGCATTGCTATGTAGTAACTATGTAGCTTACATTACTCCATGGTAACGATGCAACTGACTTGCATCATCCCTCTCCAGTGCCTAGCAGAAGGCTAAAATTCCTAATAGAATAATGTGCTGCCTATAAATCTTAACACATTGTGTATTATTAGTAAAACTTTTTAAAATTCTTACTTGATAAAGTAATAAACTTGTTTGATGAATAAGACCCCACATACCAAATGGTGAAATGCAATATGAGTTGTTAAAAGAATAAACCTGTTGAATAAATCTGCTATGCAAAAAATTATCTCAATGTTATATATAATGAAACCCTTCTTAAACAAAAAAAAACTGATAAAACAATAAACCTGTTCAAAGATGAAATTTGCTGCACTCCAGAGCTATACTTCTCTGCAGTATTTGGAGCTGCCAGACAACTCTCAACCTGTTTAATCTCAGTAGTCCTGTTTTTACACCAAATTTTTGCTATTCTGTTTCAATCATCCCTACACTTGTAAAATGTAAGAAACATCCCGTAGTCAGAGTGATGATCACTATAAAATTTCTGCCACTAAAACTCACAGATAAACTTTCTATCTTCAGGGTTTTTTTTTTAAACAAATGTATGTCTAGCCATGAGTAATACTGGCCTCTCAGTAAGGTATGCAGGCAAGGATGAAAGCAGAGTTTGGAGGGAGATCTATGACCCACGAGCATTGCAGAATGGCCATTGCAATTTTTATCCCATCCTGGAGAGATGATAGTGTATTTATGCAGCCTCCTTTTTAGCAATGATACAAAGGTTTGTGGAGGGGTCAGGGTGTGAGGGCGGGAAGGGCTTGTGTTTTTTTTTTAACCAATCAAACATTCTGCAAGCCTTTACTCATGAGATCAGGTCTTACTCAAGTGAGTCAACAGGACTATTTGCATGAGTAAGGGCTTGCAGTTGGGCCCTAACTGCATAAAAGCAAAAACCACAAGCAAGAGAAAAGCTAAATCAGCTATCGTAAAAGAAATTTCAGAAGATACACCCATAACTATACCGAGCACGTCGAGTGTTCTTTAAGGGTGAGTAATGACATTTCTTTTGTCAGACAGCTGGCACCTTCTGCCTACCTTTACCCTGTAACATCATTCTTACTCTGAAGGCCTTTGTTAGACCCTTTTTTCTGCCAAGTTTGTCTTCTTCTGCTACTCTCACCATCTGGAAATTATGGGTGAACTGGTCCAGCTCTTCCCCAACCTTCGCCATAAAAATAGGATCAACAAAGTTTCAACCTGCAAGAGTTTTTGGTTTTTTTTTTTTTTAAATTTAACTAGGTTTGGCTAAAATACTCTCCTGCAGGAGAGGGGGGACATGGACAGACCATTAGAAGGTAATCCTTTCCTATATTAGTAATCGCACATGCCTAAATGTGTCTTCCTACTTTCGATAGCCAGACATCCAGAGAGATACTAAGGAACCTGACAAGGCTGTTCTGAAACTATCTTGTTTTATGAGTCTGAACTATCTCCAAACTTGCTATGCAAAAAGAACACCCCATCCGTTTTTGAGCTCAGCTCAAGTTATCAGTGCTGCTGGGATAATGGAGGAAAAAGCTCAAGTAACATTGCTTCTTTACTATATTGCTTACATAGTATCTTTCATATGAGCCTTTTAAAACTGCTTTATAAACAAGCAAGTAAGCCTTCTCAGAACCCTATCTAAGAGCTAACCCTTCTCTGGGTCTATGCATATATCTTGGGCCTGATTTTGAAGCTGAGCCTCACTTAATTGTAACTGTACACCTGCCTGCACAAATAATGAAAATATTGATGGTTGGACATCACCCTACCTGGATATGTGGGTACAAAACTGGAGACGCAGGGATAAAAAGACTTTTTGAAAATCTGGCACAAAATGTCACCAGCAACATTAGGGACCTTTTTCGGGGATTTGTTTGAGATGAGAAAAAGGATTTCCAGGGTATCTTCCTCTGGAAAGCACTGTGAGGCAGCCCCAGGTACTGCTGCAGAGCACACCAATTAACACTTAGCTCACTAGAAAGGGGCTGCAAAACTCACCTCAGAGGAACATTTCTGGTGTGTGGAGGGGTGGGATTCCCCACATGTCTCTGGGCTGGCAGAAGGGCCTTATACTACCCATATGCACAGCCCCCCTTTTCTCAGTCCCTGACATAGAGCAACTCCTGGGGCTGCTCTCATTTATGAGAGAATTTGTGAGGAACAAACATATCTTAAAGATGCCCTAAAGGTGTCTTAAAAGACATTTTTGTCCCACTTTGGGCTATATCTTCAGAGAGGTGCTGCTCCAAATCCAAATCAGGATTTAAGTGATTTCTGGCTTGCACATGAACAATGGACTGTTTTATTTTAAACTGTTATTAGAATGTCCATATTGAATATTGAACTGTCCTCATGAGCCAAATGCTGCCGGCTGTCACAATTGATGTAACTAATAACATGTAGAACATGCCATAAAGGTAGGGTTCCCAGGCATCTAGTTTTTGACCAGAACACCCAGCTGAAAAGGGACCCTGGTGGCTCCGGTCAGCACCACCAACTGGGCCATTAAACGTCCAGTTGGCAGCAGAGGCCCCAGGGCTAAGGCAGGATCTCTGCCTGCTCTGGCTCCGCATGGCTCCTGAAAGCAGCCACCAGTCCCCTGCAGTGCCATCACACATGGGCGGCCAGGGAGGCTCTACGCGCTGCCCCCGCCCTGAGTGCCAGCTCTGCAGCTCCCATTGGCCAGGAACCATGACCAATGGGAGCTTCCCTGGCCACCCATGCACAAGGGGCCACAAGGACCCAGAGGCCGCTTCCTAGGAGCTGCAGTAAGTGCCACCAGGACCCTGCATCCCAACCCCCCTCCACACCCCAAACCTCTGCCCCAGCTCGGAGTCCCGTCCTGCATCCAAATTCCCTCCCAGAGCCAGCACCCCCCCACACACACACCCCAACCCCATGCCCCAGCCCTGAGCCCCCTCTTGCACCCCAACCTCCTCATCTCCAGCCCTACCCCAGAGCCCACATCCCCAGCCTGGAGCCCTCTCCCACACCCTGAACTCCTCCTCCCCCACAACCCTTTGCCCCAGCCCGGAGCTCTTTCCCACACCCTGAACCCCTCATTTCTGCCCCCACCTTGAGCACACACCCCCAGACCAGAGTCCATACCCTCCCATATCCCAACCTCCTGCCTCAGCCCAGTGAAAGTGAGTGAGGGTGGGAGAGAGCGAGCGATGGAAGGAGGGGGGATGGAGCGAGCAGGGGTGGGGCCTCGTAGAAGGGGCAGGCAGGGGCAGGGCATGGTTGTTCAGTTTTGTGCGATTAGAAAGTTGGTAACTCTACATATAGGCCATTGATTCTCAACCCTTGCACTGCCAGCAGTTGCCTTGTGGGGCTTATGAACTAGTCTTATTTCCTGCCTTTGATCTTCTATTGAAGTGTACTTGCTCAGTCACTTCCCAATGATCCTTCTCAGACAACAGCATCAACCCATAATCCATTGTACCAATTCCCACGGTGCCTCCTTCCAATAGTTAATAATAGCTTTTACAAAGTGCTTTATGTTGGCCAAGCGCTTTAGAAACATAAACAGCCCTGTGAGGTAGGTGAGTAATATCCCTGTTTTACAGTTGCAGAAACTAAGACAGAGAGATTAGGTGGCCTGGGAAAGGTCATGCAATGAATCAGCAGCAGAGCCAGACTAGAGGCCAGATCCCGACTCCCAGTCCAGTGTCTAATCAACTAGCTCTTTCTTTCTTTCTTTCTTTCACCTCCTGTCAAGCACCATATAAGGGAAAGGAATCATATCAGGACAATCAATTATGGGTTGCTTTGTGTGGTGGGATCAAGTTAGAAAACTTTGGCATTGGGAGTTTTGGCATAGCTAAGAGGAAATCTAGTGTGTGTGCATAGGTGGGAGACAAGGTAAAGCTGTAAGATGCTAAAAACTGTGACTTAAAGCGGCAGAAATTAAATCAGGCTAATTGACATGACTAAAAATACAACTCAAATGACATTAAAAGAAAAAAAATATTGTTCTTCAGGATGCAGACAATGTTACCAGGTACGTGATTTATAATCGGCATTTTGATCTCTAACACTAAGAGGAGTGTTAATGAGAAATGAATGTTAAATGTAATGTTAAAATTATCAAGAGCAATTAACAATAATAGTATCAGTAAGTCTCCATAGCAATTAGAGAATGAATCAGATTGCTGTAGCCTTGTGCAGTCCTTCCCCCATCACACTCCTGAAACACACACACACACACAAACACACACACATATACACCCCGTTAGCTGTTCTTAGAAGGCTTGCCAGTTTGTCGCTCACCTAATATTTGTTTGTTTTTTCTCTCCCCCTTTCCAAACAGTAACTGGACTCAAATCAGGCGCTGTGATCTGTAATCTAGCAGCCATTTTTCTGAACATAAGCAGCTTGCATTTAAAACTCTCCTGCTCATCCGTCTTCATTTGAAGACTGGGTTAAAAAATAAAATTAATGATTGCTATCAGAGAGAAGATGAGCAGCATCACCAGTGAAAAGTAGCACTGCCACATTTTTCCAAGGCTAACATTTTTCACTGGCTGGAAATGGCTGGATATACTTGTAAACATTATTAAAAATAATAACTTAATGTTTCCTTCCTGTGACTAGCTAGCATTAGCAAGGTATTTTCAATTAGCATTTCCTCCAAGCAATGTAGGTCTTTTACTTCATTTTATTTAAAAAGGGATTTGTTTTCTAATTTTTTTTACTTCTGCTGTTGTCAATACTAGAATTCAGTGAAATGACTGCGGCTTTTTCCTTCCATCACTTACAGTTTGTAAAACGACTGAATGGGAATGTATGTGTTTGATTTTATTTGCTTTAGCATAGCTGTCCAATGAAAGGAAAAGACATAAGTATGCATTTTAATATACTGTATATTATGCGAGGCTTTAAAATACAAGTAAATAGCATCACACACTTAAATCAAATCATTTTAGGTTTAGGGTAAAGAAACAAATAATAAAATCATAAAATAATATAGATGTTTTGTGCTTCTTTTTCAAAAGAAATGTATTATGAACAAAAAACTAACTAAAATCCTCAGACCAACAGTTAAAATCCCTATATACAGCAGATTATTACATTTTGCAGTTCTAACAAGTCTTTCCTTAATGGACTAATCTTACTTCATTAAAGAGTGTGTGTGTGTGTGTGTGTGTGTGTGTGTGTGTGTGTGTGTGTGTGTGTGTGTGTGTGTGTGTGTGTGTGTGTGTGTCTATATATATAGAGAGAGAGAGAGAGAGAGTTTTTGAATGCTAAATAAGGCACACATTATTGTAAATGCAAAGTTGTATCATAGATTTGGCAGCCTCGAGGTAATAATTTCTTTCAATTTCAACACAAAGTTGTATATTTCAAATCAATTGCATTGGGCAATTCAGTAGTCATTTAATCATATTAACACATAACTTGCATATTCCACATGATTGTACATCCTATCTAATCCTATTGAGTATATCAGGATGCAACACAATACAACAAGCTCTATATAACCATGCCCACTGATATGCTTTTTAAGTTTTAGCTTCATATGTATATTTATTGTTTATAAACCAGTGCAACTGATTACCTGTTTTCTTCTTCTTCCTTGCATTAAGCCCATCAGAAGGGGTCTGAATGAGTCCTCACCCTTCACACTGCTCTGGTCAATGCCATAACCTCTATCATACCACATGCTAACAGGTCTTCCTTTATGACATCCAATCACTTCTTCTTGGGTCGGCCTCTCTGTCTTTTTCTTTCATTCTTGATCTATTGGACCTTCTTACTCACACAGTTGTCAGGACAGAGCTTTACATGATTAAACCCTCTGAGCCTGTACCCCCTCATTTTTTCATTGATGAGTATTACTTTGAGCATGTCTCTAACACACACATTCCTCACCTGGCCTTTCTTGCTTACACCATTCATCCACCTCAACATTTGCATTTCTGTGGAACAGATCATTTGCTGATGTTTCTACTTTGTTGCCCAACATTCAACACCATACATTAAAACTGGATGGACCACTGTTTTATAGACTTTCCCTTTTAATCTTATTGGTATCTTCCTGTCACATACAACATATACCACTTATCTCTTTCCACTTGAGTCAGGTATTTATTATCTTAGCTCTAATTTCATCCTCCATTTCCCCATTTTCCTACATTCTGAAACCCAGATACTCGAAACGTTGCAGTTACCAATTACTTCTTTATATTGATATAAAATAGATTTTGAATCCATTTATTCATCAATCCCAGAAAAAATCATATGCATCCCTTTTATTCACACATCTGGCATTAACAAACTTACTTTGCTGCTTAAGTACAGCATAGAAATGGCAGAGTTCTTAAATATTTCATGCATATCTGAAAGTTAAAACCTAGTGACCTATATAGTAGCTTACAACACTTACCAAAATGGGTCCTGATTCAGCGAAGCTTTTAAGTATTTGCTGATGTCTTGCTGACTTCTGATAGTGCCTAACATACCTATAACAAAATAGCCCCAGCTATTAAGAAATGTAAAGGCAACTTATCTATTCATCTTACAATTCTCTTTCATAACCCCCAGCGCAAGGATTAATGCCTTACTCTTATCCATGTAAAGAGTATGCCAAATCCAGCCTTTTATACAGCTTTACATAACATGAGAAATCAGACTAAACAAATTTAATGCAACAGTAATCTCTTTCCAATACACAAATTCTATATAACCGTAAATTAGACAAATATTGTTAGCACAAAAGTAGTATATGAACATATCCTAATTTTAACACAACTTCATAAAATCATGGCCCTTCCATGGAAACGGCATTCTTGGTGTCATAGTCAAACCAATAAATTTATTATACAGAACAAATCTCAGCCTTGATCCTGCAATTCATTATGTGTGGAAAGATGTTGTATCCACATGGAGTCACACTGAAGTTAGTCAACAGTCTGCCCAAATGTAATACATTTCTGGAATCTGGGCCTCATTCAGTATGCAAATTGATGTACATAATGTATGTGACCAATTGTACAGTACCTAGCACGATGGTACATAATGCATGTGACATTCCGTACAGTACCTCAACCTTAATCCAAGACCGGGACCAACATACAAATACGTATCAATAACATTTTCAATTCCCTAAATGGGAAATATGCAGGCCTACTAAGTTTTCAAATGCAATATTTAGATATCAGATTAAACTAATACAGTTAAGGTTGTTTGGGGGCTGGTCAGCAAGAATGTTTCTGAATCTGTAGTTAGTTAGTATAGGACTGGATGAAATGGTGGCGTTTCCTTAATATTTAGCTTTCACCACTCTCGGAGACGGTGTTGATGGAAAATATACTTCTGCAACCATAACAGCAAACAAATTTTGTTTGGAAATAAGTATAAAATATATGTGTGTGTGAATACTATATCCACATACTTGTTTCCACACTTGCCACAGAAAGGAAACCATTATATGGCAAATGTCCAACTCTTCAAATTATTCCACTGGCAAATGCTAAAATGTCTGTCAACATCATGTAAACAGGCTGGCAGGGATTTTTGAAGGAAAAAAATGAAAGCTGCCATTTATTCTGTGCATGACACCATTTAAACATTTTTCAAAACATTAGATATGGCATTGCCATTTAAAGTTTAGAATCATTTATCAACATGACGTAAGGTGGGATGCATATCCTTATAAATTCAAACAGATCAATCCCAGAATTTCCTACTAAAAAGTAAACAAGAACCTCAAAGTAGGTAAAGGTGCTATAAACTATCGCAGATAACTCAGTGATACGATGGTGTGACAGTCACAGTCAAATGTGACTTAGTCTTGCAGTACCAAAGGCACAGCTAAGCCAGAACAATTAGTATTTTTCTAGGATGGTGTTGGCATTTAATCAAGTGGCCTCTTAGCTACTGGGACTTGTTTGCAAACCTACATCAGTTCAGAGGTTGATGCTCCTGGTGCAGTTTCTTGTAAACAGCAGCAGTACATTAGAAATGCTGCAAGTCAGGTCTCAGAGCTCATCCTAGGCCAACCAGTGAACAAGCAAACCGGCAAAGAGTACTCTCAGTTCTCAGAAGAGATGTCTTGCTCAGGTCATGGTGGAGTTATATCAGCCAGAATCAGACACTTGTCATCTTGCATTGTGTCTAATTTGTGGGCACATAAAAGTTTTCAGTTCTCGGTCTCAGATTTCACACACAACACACTTGAGTTTTGAAATTTAAATAACAACTCAAGAAAGAAAGAATATGATTTTAAAAATTCCTTTGAACACATCCTGCTGATCCTAATGATTTGTTGGGCACTTCAGTGTTTGTTGTGTGACAAGTTGGACTTTGGACAAGGTCAGCTCTTGAATCTTGATTATGTTTTTTTTTTCCCTTGAGCCAGAAGACATTGATTTGTACATCTAGTTTACCTTGTTTTCTTAGCCATTTGTGACACAGTACAACAGTTCCCATCGAAAAAAGTGTCATGTAAATAAATTACAACTTCGGACGTATACATTAAATAATTTTATAAATGAACTTTAAAAATGAAGGAATAAAAAATGCCAGTCCCAGCTTCTATGGCTGTAGTGATTATTCTGATCATGTTGTCATGTGTAATGAAGCACAGTCCCATCATTAATCAAAAGAACCAATCAGATAACTAATTTAGGCAATATTCTTTACCACAGGACATGTCGGTCAGTAAAAATGCATTAAAATAGCAAAAGATCAATAGTAGACACTAGGGACTGTGTTTACTAACCAGTCTTAAACTTTAGGGTATTATTTTCTCAGTCATATTGGGCATCCGTTTTTAAAAGATAAAGGAAAACTTCAGATAAATGCCAGGATTTTATTTTTAGTTAACAATGTACATTAGAAGTGCCCTGTTATAAATGTATAAATTATTATGTTATTCCGTGATTTATAAAAAGTGGGCTTCTAAAACTCAGTAAAATATCTAAAAGTACAATATAACTAGGCTGGATTGACACACTGGACATTAAATGGTTGGCAATACAAGATTGTAAAGCTTGTGTGTGCCTTGGAGAGAGGTAAATAGTGGTGTCCCCCAGGGTCTTGTATTGGGACCAGTCCTATTTAACATATTCATAAATGATCTGGAAAAAGGGATAAACAGTGAGGTGGCAAAATTTGTAGATGTTACAAAACTACTAAAGATAGGTAAGTCCCAAGCAGTCTGTGATGAGCTACAAAAGGATCTCACAAAACTGGGTGGCTGGGCAACAAAATGGCAGATGAAATGCAGATTGAAAGGACCTTTTTGCTGGCACCAAAACACAATTTTTTTTGGCTTGGCTACTCTTTATAATGAGAGTTTCCTAAAATTATTCCAGTCATTGGAAAGCATGTCTTAGGTGTAAAATTTCACTATTCATTTAAACCTTTTGAAAAGTAAAACTAAGAGAGAGTGACATACATTAGAGCAGTCTGTAGTATAAAGAAAACATGTTCTACTACCATCCACATAGCATCTCACCTACAGATGTGCGTCACAGGTTGACTGCTTTTGTACTTGAAAGAGCAGCCATTTCAAGTTGCCCCACTGTCAGAATAGAGAACAATTATCAGACCCTCTGATATTAGTGTAAAGTATGAAAACACAATAGATTACTGCGCCTAATAAGTTTTCTCAGCAACTAACCAAAATCATGGCGAGACAGATTTTCAAACTGTTCTGTGGAATACGCATGTGGAGAGAAAGCTAAAATACATATGCTGAGATGGTCAAGCATACAGTGATTTAGGCAGACACAGTGCATTTAAACTGTGCCTTTGGGTACATGACACCTAATTTCTACGAGTACTCTGAGGTACTCATCACCTCTGAAAATCAGACCCATGAACATTATCCCAAAGTAAAAGATGGGGCTATAATATAGCTATGCATTGGTTATCTTCAATCAAAGTTGCACGGACAGCTACAATTATGCTCAGGCAAAAGGGATGAGCTACCAAAGTGGCTCCTCTCTTTAAGTGCCACCTCAGCAATTGAGACTGGTTGGTGTTCTTTCTAACAGTCCCTAGATTTGGGCATGTGAAGGTTGGTGGCAGGGAGTTTTCTAGACTTACCTCATGTCCCCCCCCCCCCCTCCGCGCTCTGGTGAGGAACTGTGGGAGGGGAGGGAAGTGCCAGATGACCTATTAAGTCTTTGCCATTAATGATTTCTATAATTAAGTTAAATCATTTGAAATAATAAACTTTGTAGGGAAAAAAACCAAAGCCAGCAGTTATCTTATTCCAAAATGGTAAAATACAATTCACAGATTAACAATCTTGGACAATCATGTGGAACTATGACCCCTTAAAAATGTACGGCCATAGAGTTGGAACTGTGTCTGGCTACTGGTGTTAAAACTGGGTCCTTATCAAATGAGACACACATACAAAACATAAAACTATTTCTCCCTCCCCAAATGGAAAGGAAATGTCCCAAGGACTCTCTCTTATAGAGCCAGAACCAAAGCCCTTTGAAGTCAACGGAAAGATTCCCAATGATTACCCCAGGCTTTAGAGGCCCATGATACACAGGAATATCCAGAATACCACAATCTGAAGATAAAAGCAATAAGAAAGTGTGTATGGAGGGGTATGTTTGCTCTTACTTTGTTCATTTAACAGAAAAAAAACCACATGCATTTTTTAGAAATCCTCCTCCACAGATACTTGGCTATGTACTGACATGGGAATTCAAACCACTGCTAGGGTTCCTTTGAACCTGCTTTGAAGTTCTGGTTCAGCAAAGCACATAAGCAAATGAGAATTCTCGCTGATTTCAAATGAGACTACTCACACGCTTAACATTAAGCACATGCTTATGTGCTTGCTTGATTTAGACCTGAGCCATTTGCTACAAGAGCAAACAAAAGAGTAACACAGTAGTCTAAAATACACCTAGTAATATTTATTTTCAGAGGACTGGGAAAGCAGATCAGAGGTATTTTGGCATGCTTGGGAGCCTTGAGTTTGTCAAGTATTCTCCTGTCATTCTAAGTTTTTTATTTTTACTAGATACTATTTGTCTATATTCTTTCTCAAAAACACAGGAGCTTATTTTACTCTATGTAATTCAATTACTTTCTTTCACCCAGTAAAATAAGCTCATTCAAATAAAATCAGGATTCCTTTCCTTTTTTTGGCTTGAATACAGCATCTTTTGTACCCGGCTAAGCAACCTTCCCAGTGTTTGGCAATGATCCTGCTTAGAAGGGCAGGATTTAGAACAGATGTAGGCTTCTCCATGTAGAGGTGCCACCAAATTCTCTTTTGATCAGGAAGATGCATAATTAAGTATGACAGAATATAGCTTTCCACCTGAAAATCACTTCTAATGGGGGAAGCCACTTGCTTCATTACTGAGGACCCCCACTTCAATTAAAGATAGGCCAAATCCTCTATGTTAGGATGTTAACCTTGTGACTTCTGATATACACGTCAGCTGGTTTTAGTACCTGGGACTCTCTATCCAGTTGTAATTACATCACTCACATTGCAAGAGAAACAGCCATTAAAATAATGCAAAAATTAAAAACAAAATAAAAAAAAGATTTGATCAGAAAGCAGTTACTAATGTGGTACAACATCTCATGTATACATGCTTATTTCTGTGTGCAATTGCAGATGCTATGTATGTGCAAATTAAGCACACAAGTCTTTGTTGCATGTTACCCTCCCCCTCTCACAGCACTGAAGGTTTAGAAAATCAGATCTTTACAATTTGGCCATTGAGCAGGTTTTTTAAAATTAATGGAGTATTTTCATCTCTTATAGCGATGAAGTCTGATCCATAGCCCATTAAAGTAAATAGAAGTTTTTCCATTAACTTAAACAGACTTTGAATAAGGCTTATATGTTGGTTGTTGTATGCTCAAAAGCATTAACAATGAAAAGATCTTTTCTCAGTTTTACTAATCCATAAATATTCTTTTAAAATCAACATTAAAAAGGGATATTGTCAAATACTTTTTGGTAGTTACATTATTTGTTTTTACTGTCTGTGATTTGCAAGACCCTCTGACGCTCAAAAATAAATATCCCTCCAACTCCTAGTTTAGAAGACGACATTCTTTCTTGTGTTTTGAATGTTCCCAAACCAATATGTCACTCTCTGCAAGTTCTTGCTTATATAGTATTCTTGAAATGGGCTCACTCTATCGCAAAAGAAATGTTGAAAAATATTGAAATTTAGCCCTAATTTTTTTCTGCTTGAAAAGCAATGGGGACAAACCCATCTTAAATCCTGCTGGCCCTCAGTCATGCTCCATGCTGGAAAAAAAGGATTGTAAGCTCTGCCATCATTTTATAGCACAGGTTAGCAACCTTTGGCATGTGGCTTGCCAGGGTAAGCACCCTGGCGGGCTGGGCTGGTTTGTTTACCTGCCAAGTCCGCAGGTTCGGCCAATCGTGGCTTCCATTGGCCACGGTTTGCCGCTCCAGGCCAATGGGGGCAGCGGGAAGCGGTGCAGGCCGAGAGATATGCTGGCCGCCACCTCCCGTTGCCCCCATTGACATGCAGCAGCGAACCACGCCCAGTGGGAGCCGCGATCGGCCAAACCTGTGGACGCGGCAGGTAAACAAACCAGCCCAGTCTGCCAGGGCGAGCCACATGCCAAAGGTTGCCGACCCGTGATTTATAGCAAGGATTCCAAATGGAAATATTTATGAACTACATATACCCAGCATTCTGTAAGGTTATCATCAAACTGCGCTGCATCTTAAGCGGGGTAGATTAAAGTGCAAATAAACTGTTAACATGTGTCAGCAAGGTCCACATGGACAGTTTGTTCATGGCAGGCCAGTGCAGGGTAGATTCACACACCAGCTTGCTGCGAACTAATTGTTCCTGTAGACAAGTTCTTATTAACTATGGGTTCCAACAGAAAGAAAAATGGTCCAGAAGAAACAGATGTTCCCTGCAAGTTGCTTTTGCCATCCTATACACCTTTTAAACAATATTCAAATTCAGTTTGGCACTTATCCTAATATTTTTCCCCATCTTTAATGCCTTTGTAGGAAAATTAGTCTCTTATCTCACTGCTATAAATTTAATAGTAATACTAGACTACATGACTCACATTAAATCTAAGAAACTGAGACCATGATAATGGTACGTAGTTTTATGTTAATACCCTACTAACATTCTTGCCCTGCATGCAATCTCTTGCTTGCATTAATACTCTGCTCAATGTAGATTAGTCAGTGACATCCTGTAGGTTTTCAAATAGTATGTCTGTTGCACTTTACTAGAGATTTTACACCTGAATGTGGACTTATCTGACAGTTTCTTATCCAGCATGATACTATAGTGAACTCTTCTGGATTCTGAGAGGTAGACAACAGGACACATCCTTGGCTGTTGTAAACTGGCCTATGTCCCACTGAAGCCAATAGAGTTAGAGCAATTTACAGCAGATGATGATGTAAATTAACATGCTAATTTTCAGTGCAAATGCATGTTGGAGTAAATGGAGTAACAAAAGGAAGAGTAGATGAACCTTAGAAGAATTCTAAAATATATCTGCAGCACAAGTAAATATATAAAATGAAGTTTGATAGAAAGATACCAACCATAACACCTTATTTCTTACATGTAAATGATTTTCAAAAAACAAAAGAATGTGTGTGTGTATATATATATTATACAGTTTAATAACTCTGCTCTAACTACGAATTAATTCAAATTTTGTACTTGCATTAAAAATGAACTCTATTTTATGTTGATCATTAACTCAGAATATTTCACACTAGAGATTTGTCATATTAAGGAGAACTGAAACCACTTATATCAATTAATTGTATTATGCATAATCTCTACATAGATTACCAAAATAATTTAGATTCTGTAAGGAAATATTAAATACGGATTTTTGTAATGAGTCATGACCCAAACTCCTATCTAAATAATCCATTGGAACAAGAGATGGGATGAAAGGAAAAGAGGTGTTAATTGATAAGTAGCACCACTTACCCATGAGCATAATAAAAATAAAGGTAAAAGCCATTAAATAATTAAGAGAAAAACGCTATCTATTCTAAGTTACTCTGGCAAGATCACAAGAACCCAGGAGACTATAAGAATGAACATTCCCTGGAGGCCATGGAGCCAAGAAGCCATCAGGGCAAGTTGAAGCAAGTGCCAGAAGGTGAGAGGCAATGCAACAAACACTAACATGTTTAGAACTATTATCCAAAATCATATTCAAAGGAGAAAGTTTACTATTATATCCAGGAGCAGCTCCAGGCCCCAGCACGCCAAGCGCATGCTTGGGGAGGCAAGCCACGGGCCGCGCTCTGCTGGCGCCGCGAGGGCGGCAGGCAGGCGGCCCTCAGCTGCTTGCCTGCGGAGGGTTCACTGGTCCCGCAGCTTTGGCGGGCCTCCCACAGCAAAATGCCTAGAGCCGCCCCTGATTATATCCTCTACCCTGCTAACAGTGGATGACAACCACATCATCAGAAAAGTGCAGGGGACAGGACAAGCAATGCTGGATTAGGGAAGCAAACAAACTGGGTGGGTGTATGAATTCAGACTGCCAGGTAATTGTACAGTAGTAAGTAAGCTACACCTATGGACATGAGTCTATTAAGAGTTATAAGGGAAACAATTTGGAAAAGTGATGACAGCTGGTGTCATCTGGAACCTGCCATCTCATTTCCTATTATATTACACTGGGACAGGATTTTCTGTTCCTCAGACAGATCAGGGATTATTAGGAGAATGACCAAGCCAGAGGTGGTCATATATGGAAAAAAATAATTCATAAATATTTACGCATATTTTCTACTGAAATCTGCTTCAGCCAAATTCACAGGAAAAAAAGGCTAAGTTCATTGGACACATTATTCACTGTGAATTGTTCACTCAGCTCTAGTAGCAGCAGTAGCAACATTGAGCTGAAGCAAGAACATTGGCTGAAGTTGCATAAACTGTTTCACTTTGATGATACAGACTTTTCTCAGCTAGGAGACAAAGTCCATTGGTTTTGAAGCAGATCCATCAACTGAGATAGCAGCAAGATCCCGGCTCTACTGAGCTGCCAGAAATCAACACATCCAACAAAACATCTTGGGACAGCATTCTCACAAGTGACTAAGATGACAGAGTGGCCCAAATTCTGGTCTCAGCTACATCTATTCAACCCACATCTGCACAAGGGTGCCAGTGCATGATGTGATAATCACCACATTTGCCTTTGTTGGGCTGTTGAAAAACCTATGGATAAGTTTGCATGGTGGTCACTTAAGTGTGCATGCCTGCAGAATGTCAGAACATGGAGTTTTAACTGTGCACATTTGCAGAGGGGAAACAGACCTTTCCCCATTTTAGGGGTGGTTTCCCTTGTAGTGTTCTGGCACTGGGCAATGTTCTTGTTTGCAATCATATCTCCAGTAGGTTGTAATTAAATATTCAGTGGCCAGAGAAAGAGCCCAGAAGTTAGGGCATGCACCTGGGAGGTGGGAGCCCAAATTTCAAGTCCCTGTTCCAGTGACCATTTCATTATTATAAAACATGAAACAGCTTCAACAGGAGAGATCGAGCAAGCTCTAGCTCAGAAAACCCTGTAACTCAGTGATTAGGCCTCAATCATGCAATGTGGGTGAGCTAAGTACAAGTCCTAGCTCAACATCAGGTAGGGGGGTGGAATTTAACCTGGGTCTTCCACATCATGGATGAGTGCTCTAACCACTGAGATAACGGTTAATGAGGGGGCAGCAGCATCTCCTCCTCCTGTGCTGTTTTGCATGAGACCCGAGCTAGTAGGAGGCCTCTGAAAACACTTACTGGATCAGACCCTGCAGGCCAGATAGACAAGGAAATGCCTAGTTTGAATATATTTCCAAGGATAAGGTGTGGGATAGGTGTCTGGGTGTCATAATGTAGGTGGCAGTGTGCATGCTCACCTATAGAAGTTAGGCACCTAGCAGACTATATGACAGAAATTTAGGCACCTATAGGCTTAGGCAGAGCTTTCCAGATCTACATTTTGGATTTAGGCACATCAAATGGCAGTTATGAATCTAAATCCCTTTATGGATCTAGGCCAGGGCCTACCTGCAGGGATCTGTGAACATAACCATGGCTCATTTTGCAGGCACATAACCCCCACTTTTCAGGATTCCATCTTATGTGTCTTTAGGGGTGAAGTCAGGCTGTGTCAGCATCAACTTTGGTCAGAATCAGCTCTAAAACTTTTACAGTCCTGTCTGAGATGTAAAAAATAAAGGGGAGTGCAATATTGCCATGGAGGGGGAAGGACAGATGGTAACAATATTATACAAGAAGAATCTGAAAAGGGACTAGGTTATTCTCAGTATTAGCAGCATTAGAGAAATATTTCATATCACATGTCTGAAACAATGACCCTAAGGAAATGGTAAAAGCCCTATAGACTTGGATGATTATTTCTGAATAAAAATGTTTTTCCATTAACAATGGCCTTTCTTACATGATTTTTTAAAAAATATTGTCAAGTTATTTTTGTGAAAGATTGTGGCTTTTTATTTGTTTTTTTAATAAAATATGTAATCATAATGTTCACAGAAATTTTTTTGGTAAATGAAAAATTTCAAACAACTATCTCAATAATATTTGCAATAAAAATATAGAACAAAAACCCCTAAAAAGTCGCAAATTTGAAAGCACAAGAAATGGGTCTGTGTTGAACACTTTAAAATGAAAATAACTTTAAGATTACCAATTTTTTTCAGGGGGAAACAGTTTTCAGTATTTGACTAGTTTTATCCAGGTCTTGTCCAACATTTTCTATTCATACATCTCAAAGTGCTTTATGAAGGCCAGTAAGTATCACTGAAACTGAGACACAGGGTTGTGAAGCAACATGCCCAAGATCACACAGGAATAGAACTCAACTCTCTTGACTCCTATCCACATTTCCTCCTGAATAAATTTGGTTATTTCAAGCAGGACAGGACAAAGTAATGGAAAAAAACTGTAGAAACAGCAATGTTTAACTAGGGTGACCAGATGTCCTGATTTTATAGGGACAGTCCTGATATTTGGGCCCTTTTCTTATATAGATGCCTATTACCCCCCATCCCCTGTCTCGATTTTTCACACTTGCTATCTGGTCACCCTAAATTTTTTAACAGACAGTGAGAGGGGGTGGAGTAGCTGATCTAACAGGGCTTTTTTCCTCTCTAGATGTGATGATTCTACAAAACACTTCAGATTAAATTCATTGAGATTTTTCTGGAAAAGGTCCACGTGCCTTGTTTTTATAAAATAAGGCAAGTTTGAGACTGTAAGAGGATAAATACCCAGAGAGAGAGAGAATAACTGCATCCTCAGAAAAGACAGACTACTAAAACCTAATGCAATTATTTGATAACCAATGTAATTCATACTGTGGCAGAGCTCTGACCTTGCTCCCGTGGGTCCTGCGCTTCTAGGCAGTTTATGCTAGCCTCAGTGGCTCACTGTGACCCTCCACATAGCCCTTCTCTCTCTAGGGCCAGGGTTACAGTCTACTGAGCCCTTTTCATCATAGGCCTGCAAGGAGGTTGGTGAGAGAACTCCCACAGTCTCTGTTCAGCCTCCTGTCCTGACAGGGACCTGACTTCCCCTTCCAGGAGATGTTCCTGTAGTGATGGGTTGGGGGGAACCCGGGCCCGCCCTCTACTCCAGGTTCCAGCCCAGGGACCCTAATGGTAGCAGCTGTTGGCAGCCAACCTTTCACTGCCAGAGTTGCTACATTTCCCTGGGCCACTTCCCCACAGCTCTACTGCTTCTCCCTTCTTCACCCTTACCTTAGGGCTCCCTTAACGATGGTTTGAGGGTATCTTCAGTAACCAACCCTTCAGCCGCACTTCCTCTCCTCTGGCTCCCTGACTCCCCTGCCTGACTGGAGTGAGCCCTTTTTATAGTATCACCAGGGCCTTAATTAGAGTCAGGTGGTCACATTAACTGAATGGCCTCACCTGACTCTTTACAGGTTAATTAGAGTCAGGTGTTCTCATTAGCCTGGAGCAGCCTCTGCTCTGGTCAGTCAGGGAACAGAAAACTGTTAATCCAGTGGCCAGTATATCTGCCTTCTGCTATTCTGCTGTACACAACTGGCTTGGGTCTATCACAATACCTTTATGCATTTGACATATAAAATGTGTGTACTATCTATCAAAACCATGCCAAGTCTTTACAACATTAAAAAAGTATAATTTGCTTCATTGCAAATGAATGCAAAACTCCAGCTGCAGCCCTTTCATTTTGAAATTAGAGAATAACCCTTAAATATTTAAAAATTGTGCTTGGAGTATGTATATTTAATACTATCCTACATCTAGATGATATTGTTACTCATAGCCAAGAGGAAATTTGTTAACAAACTTCCTATTTTCATCTAATGTTGCAATCTCTAAATGACTGTATATTTTACATGTACATTAGCAAAACAAGCTCTAATCTCACTCACCTACAGCAGGATAAAGATCACTCTCCATAAGACACTCGCCGAAGGGAGTTAGTTATGTTATATACCTATTTATGTTTAGTTTGTACCACTAGCAAAAACATTGATCCTGCAACTGTATGAAGCCCAGAAACAGAGAGGGTCCTGATACCCAGCAACTCAGCTGTGAGTGTGGCTTAGGGGAAGGGTCTTAAAGTGGTAGCACATGAAGTAAGACATTAAACTAAGTGTTGTAGTATGTGCACTCTGGTCACCGAGTGCAATCAGATGAACCATAAAAAAGGACAAAAATAATATTAAGTGACAGACCTAATTTTAATTAGGATAAAGCATCTGTCCAGGAATAAACATGAAACCATGGACAACTTCTCTTGGGTTGGCGGAGGATAGATGGGTTTCTTAAGCAAAAGGGCTGACTGAGAAGAATTACAGACAGATAACTAGATGAAGTATGGATAAGACTAAGTTTTACTTTTCTTCCCCATTATTGTAAAGCATCAAAAATTTTATTGTTTATCACTCTCCTTTCTGAAAACATTCAAGATGTCTTTAACAATGTAAAATCCATAGCCACCTAGGATTCTGTGATTACTTGGAATATCATAACTGCAAGTATATAGAGGTTCTTGTCATTTGAGCTAAAGGAGAATTTCCATTAGGTGTTAGCAGTATAGGGCCTATGACACACAAGTGAACCGTTCAGACTAACCAGTAAAGAGCATTGGTACGCTAGCACACTAATCATACATGCTTGTAACGTTCTTTATAATATTACAGATGCTATAGAAATAATGATTGTATCGTAACTTACTTATTTTAATCCGTTAGAAAACTAAAGTAACTGGAAACGAGAAGTTTCCTGCCCATTTTCTTGCAGTTTTAGTCTTCATCTCAGCATTTCAAGAGTTCAAAATATTTAACGGTCCCATGTTACCATGTGCTATAAATTGCAATGTTAGTCACTCCCGTTGTAATTTCCTAAGACTGTTCAAGATATACAACAATTGCAG
The DNA here is from genome assembly GCF_016161935.1 of Mauremys reevesii. Taxonomy (NCBI): domain Eukaryota; kingdom Metazoa; phylum Chordata; order Testudines; family Geoemydidae; genus Mauremys; species Mauremys reevesii. The sequence goes on along the minus strand of NC_052638.1, from coordinate 23,267,501 downwards.
TTAAATATATTGGACCCAATTCTTCTCTTGCACTGGTGCTAATAATAAGTAAGATTTATTCAGAATTAACAATGATGTCAATGAGTCCCACACTTGAATCTGTTAGGGTGACTTTGCCACATTCTTCTCTTGCAAAGTGGTCCTAAGCCTGGCCTTCATAGTGTGATCTTTACCTGCTGTTATACACTAGCTTTAAGTATACCTGTGTATCATGTCTGTAAGCTCACATTCACGAATCACAGCACCTCCACTGTCAATACTTAAATGACAAAATGTATAACAATTTGAGAATAACAGGCTACTAATCATGGACTATCAGGGTTGGAAGGGACCTCAGGAAGTCATCTAGTCCAACCCACTGCTCAAAGCAGAACCAATCCCCAACTAATTATCTTAGGCCATGTCTACACTACGAAGGCAAGTCAACTTCATATAAGTCGACACTGAGCCTCCAATTTACTAATGCTACAGATATAACCAATATATGGATGAAACTCTGTTGGAAGGAAGGTGTTTTGAATGGAGTAGCATCTCCTCACACTTTTCAGAGTGGAATCTCTTTGATACTTTGGTTTTAATCAAGTCTGGACATCGTGCAGCTCAGGTGTTGTACAGAGTCATGCAAAATATTTGCATTGATCCACTTGAACTGGGCCTGGGATCTGAGGTTTGAGCATTTCCAAACTTCAGCCCATGCTTGTGAAAGTTCAGCAAGGGGTGGACTGAGATTGTTTCCACAGTTGATAAGTTGGCAAACCCACCCTCACCCCATTTGGCCTCCCTGGCTCTCCCCCAACAATTTCTACGCCTGTACCCAAGCATATTAGGTAAGCAATAAGGAGAAGCACTATGTCTTATTGATTCTGGAGGGGATATCTATCGGGGTTTCATATTTCCGTTCAAGGTGCAAGTGCATTTGAACATAGATCTGCTAGCAAGCAAATAGGGTTGATTTGCTTCCAGCTCTGCAAGCCAAACGGCTGGGTTTAGTTCATGGACAGCAATGTGAAATGAATCAATCAGGGTTCACACAGCTCCTAATAACATGAACTCAGCTGATTCATCAAGTGGCTTCCATTTGTCCAATAGTGTATAGTGCATTATTGCAAATTTGGAGTCTGATTCTCTTCTCATTTCTACCAATATAAATCAGGCAGAACTAAACTGGTGTCCAACTATGTAAAAAAAAAAAAGCAGAATCAAACCTCTGGACTTTTTCTTCTCCTTCAATCTTTATGTTCAGACAGATGGATAAAATTAGAAACGAACAGATAATACTGATATTCATTCAACCAGTTTCTTTGTTTACTCTCTGCCACCTACTTTGTCTAGTGCTTTTTTCAAGTAATACACCTAACTCCTCTTTTCCACCCACTCTGCACTTTAACTGACATTTGACTAACAAATAAACTCACTCCTAATAAGAAAACTATTGTTTAAATAAGGGCAATACTTTAAATTATGTGCTTTAAATACACCTAATTATGTATTTAATCTAGATGTATCAGGACATGCATTGTATGCTAATTAAATACAATTAGATTGCTTAAATGGTATTTATCAAGGTTTAAAAACTATGTAGACAATAAGTATTTGTTACATTATTTAATTTACATACCAATAAATTTAAGTATACCTCATTGAGTTAAGCAGTGGTATTACATATGTTGCATTAACATCTCAATGTACATTATCTGTAGCAGCAAATGGTTTATATAGAATATTATTTTTCACAATTGGGCATCACTTTAAATAGCGATGTCAATGAAGGGCTCTAAGACCCTTGCACCCAGGAATGTATGCTCTGCTTCAAACATAAACAGGGCTTGGCTCAGCTCCTCAGCAGTTTATTTCACCTACTCGCAACTGCCACACAGAGGCATCACCACCTGCAACAGAGGTGGCTATGACAATGCTTCAGATATAGCTTCCCATGTTGTATTTCTATCAGCCCTGCCTACCCCTACTTCAGCTTCGTTGGAAGAAGCTGGAGCAGGAGCCTTCCACAGCCAACTATTTCACAGCTGACCCTGACTCTGTTCCTCTTTAGCTAAATGATAACTGATTGAGAGGTGAACAAGCAGAGCTGCTTGAGGTACAATCTGCCACCACTTCTCAGGCCATCTGCCCTTCCCAGTTCCTCACCCAACCCTCAACTCTTGACTATAGACAGCAACGGAAGATCAACACCAGGCAGAGCAAGGGCACAGCTTGTCTCTAGGGTCCCTTGACTGCCCTTTCCCCTCAAAGGAAGATTTGCTGGCCTGACACAAAGGCTTGCAACCCCAAGGACCCATCCAGGGTTATCTGGGTAGGAGCATCTTCCTCACTCCAGCCTTCCTCACTGCCTCAGCAGCTCAGGTAACATGACATGAGCTCTTTACCAAAAAGCCTTAGGCTCCAGCACTCACAGACACCAGGGCTTCTGACTGTCTAGAATAGGTGGGGTACTCCTCTGAAGAAAATCCTAACCCCAGCACATAAAACAAAACAAAATGTGCACCAGAGTACTGTGTTGGGAATCCAGCAAGCTCTGCCTTCAAGGTCTTCCTGCCTTTTTCATTGGGGCCTACTCTCAATTTAGGCCAACCACCTCTACAATTTTTAATGGCTAAGAAAATTATTCCTAACATCAAAGACATAGACTGGAAGCTGGGGAAACACGATCCTGTGTTGCACACAGGAGACTGGAAAGTGGTTGACAGAGTGAGGCCCCCTATACTGGGCTGTCATGAAGTGGAACTAAAGACCAGCAAGTACAGAACACTGACTGAAACTCTGCTTGGAGAGAGACTTCTTGTTTTGCCAAGCGTGCCAAGCTGTCTCTCTTCACTGTGGGCCAAACATACTGCTGTATACATGATGCCAGGGTAGACGAAGTATTCCAAATAGCAAGTAGGCATGTTTCAGCACCCTTTCTTCTGATGTCATTACTGAATGGAACTCCCAGTTGTGAAAAGTAATATGTCGCTGTTCTCCAGAAGTAGCTGTTTTTCAAATCAAAGGTGATGTGTTTTGCTAATAAAATAAACAGTGAATTAAAATTTGTCTATTGAAGTCAGCATGTACAGAATACATGACCACCGCATAGTTTCAAAACCATGATACTTTAACAGTAATATTATTGTAACAGTAAATATACCAGGGCATCTGGGATGAAGACTTCACTCCTCTGGCACAATGGAAGTTTCTACAGTAAGGGAGGGGAAACAACACTTTCTTGGGGGAGGGGCACTCTGAAACTGTGGAATGAACTCCCCCAGGAATTTAGGACCATTACAAACCTCACCACCTTCCATTCTAAGTGCAAGGCATATTTCTCTGACCTTACCTTTGCTAACATAAACATATAGTGATATGTGTGTATAAAATAAAAATGCCAAAACACACTCCACTGCGCACACTTTTCCCCCTGGGACAAGAATGAGAGAACAACCACATGACAGATGTTAATGACGTTGCTTAATGCACTGCTGGAAGGTGCTCAGATATTACATTGATGAGCGCAGTGTAAGAACTCATATAGAATAGAACCTACATAGTTCGTTAGCCTCATTTAAAAAAAAATCAGTAATTGAGTGCCAAATGTTGCACTCACTTGTACCAATGAAATCCAGATGAAATGCATTGTCTTCTGTGAGATTATTGCAGATTTACAGTGCTATAACTAAGGACAGAATTTGGCCCTGTGATTTAATTAACATAAAAATCAAATCCAGATTTGGAAAAGTTCCAAAATTTCAAATGATCATAAATACCATTGGTCTACAATATTAGACTAGGGCATTTTTGTACATTCTTTGCTTTAAAGTTGTGTATTTTTCTTATCAAGGAATAATTACTGTTATGCTTGAAATGATCATCCTCACATTCTTCGGCGAGGTTAAATGACTGCTGAATGTTACATTTTTCCTTTGATCAGGAATTCAAAACAATTTCTAACAAAACATAGGGAGCACTAGGGATTTGGAGAGGTTATGTCATTAAAGGCTTCTGTGCTCATTCCACTTATATGCTTGTTCTAGGGAATCGTTATTTTCAGTAATAAATAATGTTTTGAAACAAACAGGTGATTTCTATAAGAAGAATTGACAGTATTTTTTTTAAGGCAGTGGTTTCTGTAGAAACCTTTCCTCTCTTTGTCCTCTGCTATCTGCAGGGTATTGACAGCTCTGACAAGACTTTGATTATCTAGTCAGCAGGAGTCTGAGACTTGTCACTTGTCAGGTGTGAGCCGACAGTCATGCAGCTGATGAAACAATTGAAAGGAGATAGGCTGAGCACCAGGAGGATCAGGGTCATCAAGCCCAAAATGTACAGCTGTCTAGTGAGGGGAATGGCTTACACCCTTCAGAATGACTCAAATAAGGCAGGAGAGGGAGGCAGGGAGGAGCTAGATAAAGGGTGGGGATGGTGGAAAAGCTCCAGTTGTCAACATCTGTTTCTTCCATATGGCTACACAGTTAGGGTCAGATCCTGAAAAGGGCTGAGCACCTGCAACTCCAGTTGAAGTCAATGTAAGCTGCAAGTGTTCTCCTTCTCTCCAGCTTTGGCTCTTAGTTATTACAGGAGTGTAAATGTGATGGTGCCACTGAATAATAAAGTCCTCCAGCACCCAGTCTGTTCTCTAATGAAACTTCCTTCTTCCCCCCATCTCTGACCCACAGAGGAGCTGGACTATTTTCAGATACATCTTAAAACTGATATTGAATGGCAAGCCCATTCAAAACAAGAATGAGGAGGCTATGGAGGGGGAGAGAGAGAGAATGATTCAGATGAACACCTCATTGAACAACCATGTTCATCAGTGCAAGCTTTCTATTGGGTTTTCAAGCTGAGATCTCAACTGTAACACCAAGTAATTTATTCCTGGTATTAAGGGAGAAAAATTCACTAACCAACATGAGTGAAAGGTCAGCACAGTGGCTTCACACACACTGAGAGAATTAATGCCAACCCAGACCGCTTCTAAGGGACCCTAGTTCAACAGCCTCCAACATTAGATAGAAATTTCAGCTGTGATAAGTGGCTTCCTTAGTCAATATGCTAAGTAAGAGGCCTGTTTAGCAGTATTTTCTAGCTACGCATGATACAGATTTAGTGTACTGGCAATGCCGATGACATGCCTAATAATCTACACTTCAGAACTATGCTCCTCACCACAAACCCCCAAAGGGAAACATTTTATCCTCAAACACAGGCACATGACAGTGGGATCTGTAAATGTACATCACAAGCACAGCACATTTAGTATGCCACACACACAGCTTAGATAATGTATATAATAATATTTCATGGGAAGGCTTAGGCAAAGAAGGCAATATATAATAGTATTCATCGGTTGGCAATTGGCAGGGCTATTAACAAAATGCTTTGTAATAAATCTCCATAATCCATAACTAATATCCTCACTGTAAATATCTTATACAACTAGTGGGTCAGTAGATAGGAGCTTACCCTAAGAACATTTCACATAAAACTGGATTAGTAAAATACGCTGTACACTTGAAGATCATTCAGAAACTTCAACGAGAAGAAAAACCAGGTGGTTCATTTACTCAGTGGTGATTCTCAGAGCACGCTATGCCTGTTTTCTGTGATCTGCACTAGTTATCTGCATCTATTGGGGTGCCATTCAAGGTGTGCTCCCCTTAAGCTTTAGCAGCCAGAAGAGTGCAATTGTGCAAATTAGCCAGGACAGCCATTTTTTAAATTAAATTATAATATATGTTATAATACAAATTTAATTAGTGGCAGAAAAAGAGATCTAGAGACTCTAGGACAAATTCTGCTGTCAGTTATACCTGTGTAAATAAGAAGTAACTACTGATTTCAACACTGTTACTCCAGCTTTATACTGGTGAACCGTAACTGACAACAGAATTTGACCTTCTATCACACAGTCTTTTAAATCATGAGCTGCATTTATTTGTTTACCTGAGCTGCAAACAAGCCCCTCTAAGTTCAGGAGTTTGCTGCTGTTCCCATAAGATTGGTTATCGATGTTCATTAAACCTTTGGGATACTTGGACATATGTAGAAGATAAGCATGGATTAACTATGTCTGACTGTGCATATCAATTAGGGAAAAAATTAATATTACACTAAGATAAGATGGTAATGAAAACCCAGAAAGCCCGGACATGCAGAATCATAGACGGAGATCAGGGTGAATTAGTATATGACACATATTATAGGATACAATGCCACAATCAAAGAGAAGGGTCTTAAACCAAGGAGAGATAAGGGAAGAAAAAAGGGGGAGGGGAGCTATAATATGCAGTGTAAAATGCAGAAAGAAGTTTGTGGGAGTTAACTGGAAAATAACTTTAAAAGTTAACTTTTTGCATAACTATCTGTGTAATGTCATAAACCACAAGACAGCTTAGTACAAAACAGCTCCGTGAATAGCTGCTTAAAATGTCTGATACAGTGAACATTTCTGGCACAAACTATCAGACCATGTTACCATGTATGGATCTGGAGCCGTATGTGGGGCATTTTTTGTTGAGGATTTCAAAGCACTTTCTAAAGGATTAGTAATTAATGGGAGTTACATATGTGAATGAGGGAATATTATCACAAACTGCTCTACAACCAAACACAGAACTCCCATTGATGTCTGTGCAGATCCAAGGTTGAATATGGCGTATGAGTAGGACATATAGCATATCTTATGTAGTAGGTTTTAAGGTTACTCATAAAAACAACGCTACAAGGAATTTTTTCGTAAGTAAGCTAGTTCTGAATTGCCAATCAGTGATCCACTATGGAATGGATATTTGATAGCAGAATGACAGTATGATAAATAAAACACTCTTCAAGAATGTTAGGGCACGGTGAATGACAGGTACAGATCAATGGACTATCCACAATGGTTTCAGCCTATTTTTATTAATACTTTAATTTAATCTTCAGCTTTAAAATAAATGACAGCGCTTTATTGATGCCTTTCAGATTTGATTTTTCATCTCTAAAACATTGAATCAGAAATCTAACCTGAGAATGATACATTTACACTAGTGAAATAAACTCATTGAAATGAATTACTTATGTCATACTTGGGGACATATTCTACCTGGGCTGGAGCTATCAGAAAGAGCCAGGATGCATCTTATTATGTCTGCTAGTCCTGAGATCTTTCTGGGTAGGGCAATATTTCGTGGGTAGCACTGTATGGATGTGACTTGGGGCAAATGTACCTGCTCCTTTGTACAGGAGCAGTATATCCCTCTGGCTAGTGCATGTTGCAGATGACAGTACATTCATTAGTCAGGTTGAGGAACTCATCACACTCCCTGAATAGCAGTTCATATGCCCTTGGGACTCTGGTGTACTGCCCAGCACAGTAGCTGCCTTGTCAACCACTAGGTAGAGTAGAAATCCTGCAAGTGAGGAAAGGGCCTTTGGTTTCTCTACTCCATTCCCATAACTATATCTGCACAGCCATAAATGGACAGTGGAGCTTCACATATATTACGTGATAATAAATTATGGGGTTTAAAAGTAAATTTTGATATAAATCTTATGAATTTACATTACATTAAAATTAAGGGTCAGATTGGGGGAATGGGGGTGATACTCAGTATCACACTGTCTGGACCGGCTCATGACTGAGGTGCCATCCTCAGGTCAGACTTTAAAAGCAGGGCAGACACCCCAAATTGATGGTATGTTCTATAATTAGATTTCACCAACCCAGTAACTGTAACAGTCTTACCATGGAGTCACAGAGAATCCCCTTGGGCTCTCCTGTCTCTCTTGCCACCCAGGCAATTGGACTTTGTGATAAATGGTCACGTATAACAAACATCACAATACAGGCTGCTCCCAGTACCCAGAGAGAGCAGTCACTTACCCCAGATCAATTTGTACCTCAGATCTCACACCAAAGACAATGCTGGTAGCCAATCCTATAGTAAGCTAATTAAGGATTTATTAACCAGGGAAAAGAAATGAGAGAGTTATTTACAGGTTAAAGCAGGCAACATACATACATACACACAAATGAGTTCAGCCTATGGTCCAAAATGTGACAGAGACGTAGTCATCTGTCAGCAATTAATGCCTTTTTAGTGCTAACCCAGGTTGACCCTGGGGATCTCTGCTTTTTGTTTCTTAGCTCCAGCTCTTGTAAGAGTTTGAACCACAAAAAGATGAACAATCTTCATGCCAGCTGTCTTTATTTCCCTTTTCCAGGATTCAAGCTGATGGGACATGCTGTCTCGCACATAGCACCTTCATGGGTGAAAGAGGGCAATTAAACCAGCCTTTGTGTTGCAATGTTGCACAATGGCCACTTAGTCTTGATAGTTCTAGATGGGAGGGAGAACCATTGCCTATGTTCACATGTTCAGAGCAGGAATTTTTAAAATTATAAACCAAAACCTACATATTACCGTATAGCAGGATACAGACATTACAAGTAAGATTAATGCATGCAGCAACATACAAGCATTACCCAGTCTAAACACATTCTTACAAGTTCAACACCTATATTGAACAATATAGGTGAGCTGGTCTTTGCATGAGCTGAGCTGGTCTGGTTTCCAGCTATGAATTTGTCAGTGCTCAGCTCACACCTATAGACTTGGCAAGAACTAGCACCTGGTTTACCAGCATCACAGTCAGATGGTGGCCTTAGCAGTCCTATAGCATCTCCTTCCCAGCTGTTAGCTTATGGAATGTGGCCATTGCTCAAGGGCATCACCAGGGCTCTCTTATGTCCTAGTGACACCCAGCTAGTGGCATATCCCCTTGGCGCTGTTGGCAGTCAATGCAAATTAGAGCAGCATGAGGGCTGCTCTATGTTGTGCAAAGAGACTGGTCCAAAGCAGTGCAACTTCAGGATTGTGAAGCACATGCAAAGATGGCTTAAAGCAGTGGTTCTCAACCAGGTGTATGCATACCCCTGGGGTGTGCAGCAGTCTTCCAGGCGGTACATCAACTCATCTAGATATTTGCCTAGCTTTACCACATGCTCCATAAAAAGCACTAGCAAAGTCAGTACAAATTCATACAGACAAAATGAGAAAGTAAGCAATTTTTCAGTAACAGTGTGCTGTGACTTTTGTATTTTTTGTGTCTGATTTTGTAAGCAAGTTGTTTTTAAGTGAGGTGAAACTTGGGGTACATAAGACAAATCAGACTCCTGAAAGGGGTACAATAGTCTGGAAAGCTTGAGAACCACTGGCTTAAAGTTACCTTTGCAATAATCTCCTGAGCTGTACCAATGGCTCTTTGGGCCGCAGCTCCTACTTACTTAGAGATAGGCCTGTGCTACAAAACTTGGTTCTGATCATTAATCCTACAAGGTTCAAGGTGTTGACCACTGATGTTTTGGTTTGGGGCCCTCTCTCTTTATGGCCAAACCTAAAAGCAGATGCAACACAGTGTAAATCTATACTGCTGCCTGATTTTATAGCCCTAGCCAATACATTAGAACATTTTAGTTCATTGGGGAAGTTCAATCAACATCTATTGTCAGTCAGAATAATTTGTGAAGAGTGTCAAAGGGATTTGTATGTACTCTTTGATCATTTTCTCTGCTCTCACCATTTTGTTTCAAGAGTCTGAGAAATACTTAGCTATAAAGCTATCAAATGCACAGTTATCTATGTATATGTTTTCAAGAATGTTAAATCCTCCAGTTAATATAAAACAATTGTGGAAATGGTTGGCAAATTAAAGATGGTTGTTATAGATTCCAAAAATACTTTTGCTTTCAGCAAAATACATTTTTAATTATTTTCCTACTTGCTGTCATATTTCATAAACCAGTCTAGACAACTCGTGCCAAATCATGCAAAAACTGATTTCAATGAAATGCCTTCCCCTAATATCAAAGATCAGAGAATGTTAGTGTTTTTTAATACATGTAGAGCTTAACAAAATAGCCTTAAATAAGCTTACTCTCCACGGAACTCTAGCAAAACCAAAACTTCAATTTTTGAAAAGAGTCGATTTTTAGAGTAAATTATAAAATAATTCCCATTGTCTATTTTGAAAGCAACATTAAAATATAAATAAATATATCATTATAGTATGCCGTTTATTTTGCTTTTGCTTTTTCTGATAATTTATTATCCATAGATTCAAATTTCCTTTTCCCAAAACAGATTACTATAAAAGATCAAACTAGCAAAATATGTATAACCCTAGCTGCAAAAAATGTGCATTTTCCTATCATAATTTTAATGCAGAACAAAAATGAAAAATAATCTGAACTTTTATTTCCTTTACACTTTTGATTGAAATTATTAAACTAAGTTGTAGTACCAGGGAGAAAAAAAATCATGATGTAGTAAAGAATGTAGATTTTGCTTTTAGCATCAGAATCAATGTCCAAATCTAAAATTGATATAATTGACTGTTAATTAATTCCCTTGATATTTTCATTAGCACATCCAAGCAACAAGTCATCTGTTTGGCACTTCTGAATTATTCAGGAAGTATTCCGATTGCTATAATGAAGGCGTTATGTGCCTGATACTATGCCTGCTAATAAAGTTAAATCCAGGACCTGTTTTATTTTTCTATACTTATTAGACAATCATAACTGTCCCCTAATATATGGTAACCAAAATGTCATACCTATGCAACGATTTAAGATTTAGAAGAGGAGAGCAAGCCCATCAGGGGTAGGGATGGAGATGGTTACACCTAAATGTGTCATTATTTCACTTGTCTCTAAAAGTCCATTGATTTATGGAGCAAATCTTGCCCATTTGACTCCCTTGATTTCAATGGGGTTGCACCATTCACAGGGTGAAATTCACCCCTGAGTAGAGGGCTGGTACATGGCTTGTGCATCACTTACAATTAAGACTCACTTAAGCTCTCCCAAATGCAGTTTAAGTGGGAATTTAAATTGTGTAGGTGAATTTCATCCTCAGTGAGGAGAATATTTGCTCTATTGAGTGAAGTTTGCCAATGGTGTTACACTAGAGATAAATTTGACCTGATATCTTTAGCCTTGTTTTAAAGTTTGTGAAGCCCTTTCCCTATGGTTCATTAGCCTTTCTCTCCTCAATTAGGCATTGGGCCTAATCTCATGAGTAGCAGGTAGTCCTTAAGCATGCTGAATTGACTACAGTGGCATTACTCAGATGATCAAGGACTACTCATGTTAGTAAGGATTTGCAAACTAAGTCCCACTACTCATACAAATCTGTTAGCCAAATCCTGAACTCTTGACTCAGACAAATCTTCCATTGACATCAGTGTGGATTTTGCCAGAGTAAGGACTTCAAGATTTGTCCCAAGAGGCTCCAGTATATTGCCGTGTCGAATCCCAGAATTCCTGGTAGGGTTTATGCCAAATTTGGCGGCTGTCTCTCTTTTTTAATACTGTTTTTATGTTGCAAGGTACTAAGTGGCAGAAATCCCATAAATCTTGCCACTCCAAAAGACGAGGCTCGAGGGGACTGGGTGGTACTCTTGATGGATGCACTGTCCTTAATGCACTACCCTCTTCCCTAAGGGATTGTGGGTTTGAATTTAGTGCAGAAAGAATGAACTGATCCTCAACGGATGGCAGTAAAAGTTCATAAGCAAAAAGGAGTTTTACCTTTCAGTTTGTTCTCTGACTTGAACCTACTCTGCACAGATTCTTCAGCTCCAGTCTCAAGACTAAATAACCTCCGGTGATTCTAAGCAATCCTCCCTCCCTCCCCCTGCTTTTTGTAAGTAGAATATTGCTAAACCTACTTAATTTAATATTCGTGACAATCTCAAATTACTTTTCAAAGATTAAGCATCAGTACATCCCCATGAAACAGGAAGTACCTGAATCAATTCACTCTGTTTTGAAACGCAGTCACTTCTGGGCTGGAACACGACAGCTATTTAAACAGCCTATATAAGACTGTGGAAGAACAAGGCCAACGTTTCAGTTGTGGCGTGTAATTATTTGGAGTATAGTGGCATAAACAAACAACATTAAACTAAGTCTCTTGTTCAGAAGGAAAGCTAACTTGGGAAGTGTAGTTCCATAGAGGGCCTTTGGGACAGCTGTTCATTGTGACCCCATCTAAAAGATCAGCTGTTCACCCTCCCCCTTCCCCCCAAAAAAGAAGTGAATCACAAGGGTTACTTAGGGAGACAAAATGAGGCCCTCAGATCTTCCTTTCCTTTATTGTTGGGCAGACAGAAAAGCCCAATCCAAAGGGAGTTCAGGGCAAATTGGAGTTGGGAAGATTTGTATACAGAAAGGAAAGCCCTCTCCGCGGGAGTTAGGGGTCCACTAATGATGGCATTAGCCTTATTACAATAAAGGTCTTTTCCACTTCTCAAGGTTTCTGTGCCCAACCCTTCTGTCTGTTCCGGGAGCTATAGGAACAGCAACATTACACAGGTGTAGTACAGGGCGTAAAGGAAAATACTATGTCCAACTGGAACTTCACTGACAATGTTCAGGTAGAATATAAACCCTGAGATTAAATTTGGTCTGGACAATGGGGTTCCCACCCCTGTGAAAAGTGCAGTGGGTCCTTAAAGGTCAGAACTGGTCAAGAGCTGGGTTTTAGGTCTCATTTGAAAAAGGCAGCACCTGCAGCAGCCATGCTCCCAAATACTGGATAAGGTTCACCCCATTCAGAGAACCAGCCCAGGAACTATATGCCAGTCAAACCCTACTTAAAAAAAATCTCAAAGTAGAGACTTAAGTAGAAGTTAAGTCAGAGGTGGGCAAACTACAGTCCGCAGGTCACATCCGGCTCGTGGCACCGTCCCGCCCAGCCCTTGAGCTCCCGGCCCCTCCCCTGCTGTCCCCCCTCCCCTGCAGCCTCAGCTCGCCATGCCGCCGGTGCTCTGGGAAGTGGGGCTGCAAGCTCCTGCCAGGCAGTACGGCAGCATAGCTGGCTCCAGCCAGGTGGCATGGCTGCCAGTCCTGGTGCTCTGAGTGGCATGGTAAGAGGGTGGGGAGCAAAGTGGGGGGTTGGATAAGGAGCACGGGATTCTGGGGCACAGTCAGGGGACAGGAGGTGGTTGGATGGGGTGGAGGTTCTGTGGGGGGGCAATCAGGGGATGGGGAACAGGGGTGGTTGGATGGGGGTAGAGTACCAGGGGGGTGGTTAGGGGCAGGGGGTCCCAGGATGGGGCAGTCAGGGGATAAGGAGCAGGGGTGTTTGGATGGGTGGAGGGTTCTGAGGGGGGCAGGGGCCAGGCTGTTTGGAGAGGCACAGACTTCCCTACCCAGACCTCCATACAGTTTTGTAACCCCAATGTGGCCTTCAGGCAAAAAGTTTTCCCACTCCTGAGTTAAGTCCTTGTGCTACTTCTCTGCACCGGGGTGAATTTCATCCCCTGAGATTTGGAACTAGTTTATTACTAACTCAGAGAAGAGTATGCCTGCTGAAGGACAGGGTGGAACCGCCTGGATCCAGGAGGAGCCCTGGGATGTAGAATGTTTCCCAGAATTCTCCATCTTGCAGGAGGCATGTTCTTGCCACTACACTCTCCCACAGGTGCAATTTAGTCCCCACTCTGTACCAGACCTGTTCCACTCACCTTTGTGAGAGGAAGGCCTTTGCCCCAGTGAAGACCCATGAGAGTAGAGGTGGTACATTCCTATGCTCCCCTGGGCACAGGGACTGCAATTTTATCTTGTTCTTGTGCAGGCTGCCTAAAGGCCAGACAGGATCCGGCCCTCAGAGAGAAGAGTGCTATTTAATGGATTTTCAACACCACTGTCCTCCAGCAGAATCTGAAGAGAAACAGTTTTTGTACAGAAGCAGGATGTTACATTATGTATTTCCTTTGCTCCTAATAACTTGGAAAATTATGCAAATCAGAAATAAGAGTCTATTTTTGTAGATGCAGAGAAACGATCTGGTAAGCTGACATCATAAAGCCTTTTCTGACAACTGAGTCCCAATCAGCCTGGCAACTGTATCAATAGCCTCAGGATTGCTGTCTGATTGACAGGCAGCAGATGGTAGAGGAATGAGGTTGTCACTGTGGCTGCTGATCGCCCCTGAGTTGTTTGTAATGACAGCAAACAAAGAATGGCTGCCCAAGGTGATCTCTTGTTTTACAAGCAAGGCATTAGAGTAAACCCACAGGTACTTGTGTAACCACTTTGCCAACATGCTACTAACTATCTGAATTGAAACTCCACTTTTCTTATAGAATATACTGTAGTCAGGTTTTGGAATACAAATTCCTTTTGTTATATAAGGTGTAGATATTATACAAGCATTAGCATCACTCAGCTATAAAGTGAGCTTGCATATATACTATACTTTTTATCAATTAATTTGGACTCATCGAAAAACAAAAAAACCCCAATCAGGATTAAATATAAAACCTGACTATCTTCAAATTAATCAGGCACATGTTCCGCTTTTTGTTTGTTTTAAATCCCACTGTCTCCAGAATGCTTACTGACAATTTAGAAAAAAAGTGTTTTGGAAAATAGTGAAGGGAAATATTTAAGTTAATTATGGTGGTCAGATTGCAAGGCCAAGTGAAGTAAAATAGTGTAATGCCAACCTATTTTACAGAATTGTTTATTTATTTGAAAATACAACTAAATCATATTTCACTAAATGGAAGTTTAATACATTGGGATGTTTCTATTGTGCATTTCCTCCTCAGAGTACATTCTTTGCAAAACATGAACACAGTTTCATGATTCTGTATGTTCATTTGCTGTAAATGTATTAGTTTCAGTTAATTAATTAATGCTTATTGATAATTGTTAATGACCAAGCAGATTGTTATAGTCACATCTTGCAAAACTCCAGCCCAATTACTCTGAACGCTTTAATTACCAGTTGGTGGAAGTTGTACCTGTACAAAGGCTAGCACAGGTTCTAGGCACCATTTAAGTCAGGCCAATCCCCCGCCTCTCAAAAACAAACAAAAAAAACCCCACAACTTAAATGGGACTTACCTGTCACCTTGCCCTTAGAGAGTGTGGTATTGAATTCACCTCTACACCTCTGAGAGTGTGGTATTGAATTCAGTGGGGCCAGGATTTTACTTCAGTGTGATCATAGGAACATAACACCAGGAAAGTTCTATCATATGATTTCCTGATTCCATAAGATGAATGGGGATTGAAAAAGGCTCCGCACTGGCTAGTTTTGCTCCCATTTAAGTCAATGGGAGTTTTACCATTGGAATGAGAAGGAGCAGAGAGAGGCCAACACTCACTACTTTTAAACGTTCAACTTTATATAACCATAATGTCCTAAAAGAGAAAGTTAATAAATTTATAATACAATTTGATTAGTATCAGAGGAGTAGCCGTGTTAGTCTGGATCTGTAAAAGCAGCAAAGAGTCCTGTGGCACCTTATAGACTAACAGACGTATTGGAGCATGAGCTTTTGTGGGTGAATACCCACTTCGTCGGATGCATGTCAAGGTCCTGAACTTATATATCAGATTGTATTTGCTTTTTTTATCTGATGATTTGTAATAATTATAATTTATCTGACCATTCAGTGCTTAAGGTACTTGCAAGAGATCTCCTTTATTCTGTGTCTGGTTCCAACTAGCTGTGCAAAATAAGAATTTCACAGCACCCCACCCAAGACCAAGCCCTTAATAACATTACTTGTGTATTTCCCATCCAGAATAAATGGTGATTGCTCTAGAACACACAGTACTACAACAGTCACCTGATCTTTCCATCCGACACTCAGAACACGGACAGCTTCTTTTACTCAAACACAAATCTGTGACCTGGATCTTCAAAGAAATCCCTGAAAGGCAGATTAAATGTTTCTACAATTCTAGTCACTTTAAAAACATTGCAGAGATATGCTCTAACGTTTGTTTAGCTACAGAACTCAGCTATCAAAATTTTCCATTTGGTTTAGCTGTTTACTAATCCAGCATGACTTCATTCTCCATTGTTTTACCAGCTTCAGTAAGAAAGCGACTTTCTGCAATTTCAACAAGGAGTCCTTGTGGCACCTTAGAAACTAACAAATTTATTTGGGCATAAGCTTTCGTGGGCTAGAACCCATCTAGCCCACGAAAGCTTATGCTCAAGTAAATTTATAAACCAAATCTGTAATTTCATAAAAAAAGGTATCAGGTTAGTTTGATAGGATTTATTTTCGATAAATCCATGTTGATCGGTATTAATTATACCACTCTCCTTTAATTGTTTATTAATCAAGTCCTGAGTCAGCTGCTCCATTATCTTGCCCAATGAACAACAAAAACCTATTGGATTACAAGTTATTTGGACCTGCTGATATAAAAATGTCTAACTTTAGTAGCTGCTGTTTAACATCCTTCTGAGATGCTAGTGCAATGAAAAAGGTGCTATTATATGATATGACTACATCCTTTCCCCCCCATATACAGAACAGAAATATTTATTTTACACATCTGCCTTTTCTGCATTATTATAGTAGAACCTCAGACTTATGAACACCTAGGGAATGGAGATTGTTCGTAACACTGAAATGTTCCTAACTCTGAACAAAACGTATGGTTGTTCTTTCAAAAGTTTATAGCTGAACATTGACTTAATTCAGCTTTGAAAACTTTACTATGCAGAAGAAAAATGCTGCTTTTAACCATCTTACTTTAAACTAAAGAAGCACCGAAAGTTTCCTTACCTTGGCAAATATTTTTTTTTAAACTTTCCCTTTGTTTTTAGTAGTTTACATTTAACACAGTACCATACTGTGTTAATTTTTTGTTGTTGTTGGTCTCTGCTGCTGCCTGATTGTGTATTTCTAGTTCCAAATGAGGTATGTGGTTGACCGGTCAGGTCATAACGCTGGTGTGCATAACGCTGGGGTTCTACTGTATTGATAATTCTACCACTTTTAGTAATGGACCAATACCTTTGCCAGGATTCTTTTAGTTTCTGATATACTTAAAAACACACACACCTCCTTATTGCCCTCAACTCTCCTGGCCGTGGATTTGTGTGTCCCTTTGCTTCCTTTATCTATTTTCTACAATTCCTATTGTTCCCATCTTAAAGTTGCAATGGACTTGGAAACAGTGCTTAAAACAAGTTTCAGATTGGGATTGGGTTCATTTTAAATGCATTTTCTCTGAGGGATCCTTTACAAGATTCACTATGCTGAGACTCATTGATTTCTTTGTCGATGTATCCCATTCAAAATGTATCTGGTAATTATGGCCCACTGTTAAGACAAATGTTTAGTTTCTGTCTAAGGTCCCAATCCTGCAAAAATTTACCTCTGTGCTTAATTTTAATGCACACAACCATTTTGCAGGATCAGGTCCTAGCGTGATAAAAGAGGCCTAGCTACAGGCTTGCAGCAGAGGTGATATTGAACCACACAGGCAGTCAGGCAGAGCACTTTCTTACTGTGGCTCAAAGAATTAGTGTGCAAGATAGATTTTTCTTCTATTTTATGATTTGTATGGAAAATAATGTACACATAGAGCAGGCTTCTATCTAGCATACAATGTGTACTCTGACAATGGCTTTCCTGTTATCTAGGATCTTTTAATAAAGTATTAATTATAAAAGGCTTCTAAATCATTGTTTAAAGAGTCCTAAAGAGAAGTGCATTTTTCCTGTCAAATGCTCAGGGTTTTGCAGCAAGTGAATTTGTTTTGTATGAGCAGAGTTGTATTTTCCTGTGAAATGATTAATTTAAATGGGCTACCGCTGGTCCTGACTGTGCCTGGGTTTCTTTTTTCCGCCCTCTGCTTTTTGCTGGCTTCGTCAGGGGACGAGTGTGTGAGATCAGGGTTTCTGGAATAGAATGGATGGATGGAATTCACTCAGCTGCAAAGTATCTTTAAATGGTCCCCATATCACCTAAGTCCCATATTGCACCTCTGTACAGAAGAGGGGAAGGCAAGAAGGATGGGCTGGAGGATCAGTCATGTGGGGGTGATTCACAGCCCCTGTATAAGAAGTGAGACGCTGCAGCACCTGCAGATAGACTGGTATCTAAGTATTTATATCCCATCACCATAGCATTGAGCACCTCAGTCTTCAATGAATTTATCCTCGCAACACATTTGTGAAGTGGGGAAGGACATAATCTCTGCTTTACAGGGGGAGGGGAGGATCAGGGGAGGATCAATGGGTGCTAGCTGTTTCAGCTGTTTAGATACTATTGAGAATCCCACCAGGATCCATCTGTTTCATTAGGTGCAAATTTGGACCTAATTGACTTCTCCAAGCTCATTCAGGAAGTCTGTGATGGAGCTGGGAACTGAGCTTGGCTGACGCAAGTCACAGGCGAGCACCCTCACAACTGGACTATAATTCCTCGCTGTGAATGAGGCCATTGCAATCAGGCTAGAGCCACATCTACTGGATTCACACTTAGACAGGCCCAGTGGCCCAAGTCCTCTGCATAGGGGAAGGCACTGTTTCAGCCCATAGATGAAAACAGAGGCTATGAAAGGGCTGAGATGCAGATTCGTGGCTGTTTAGGGCAGGGATTCCATCCCCTCCCCAAAAATGAGCTTTGTGTAGGGAATGTGTGTGTTGTATATCGGAGACTCGTTAAGTAATGGGTCTTCGAGCTAGCAAATATAAATCAAGGGCAATTTCTCCAATCAAAGTCACAAAGGAACAGCAGGTTAGAAGATGGGATGCTAGACCAAAAACAGCCTCTAATAGGAGATCCAATATTCAGCAAACTGTGACTTTCAGCTCTGCTACAGACAGTGTCTTCAACAGGTGAAAAGAGGCCCTGTGTACACACCGAGAGCTCTGGGGCAATCCTGCACAGTACCTGCGGTCCTGAAGGCCTCCCAACCCATCCTGGCAATGAGTTTCCTCTGGAATAGCACTGCCAGGGACTCCTCTTTGGCTTGGCTGTCTTTAGTACCTCATGGGTTGGGAGGGAAGGAAAGCAGAGGGTCAGCAAACAGAATACAATAGTTGTTTTGATCCTTTCATCAATTAGCTCCTTTTTAGTGTCCTTGGGTGTCTTTTGTACTTGTATTTTGTGGAAGGGTAAAAGACATCACCCAACTGGCCTCCTTTAGACTACTCATTATTTTAAATACCTTTATCACATCCTTACAGCTCGGTGACCAGACCCTGGATGCAGCTGTGGTCAAGTACCATGGAGAGCGTAGATGAGTTAATCTATCTAGGCTGCAAGTAGAGTTAAAACAGTTGCATGAAACTGGCTGTTATTCGACAAACAGGTCTGCTGCATCCTGAATGAAACCCATGTCCTGCTTATGCAAACAAAAACATCTGTGTGTTTATACAAAGTTTGGGATCAATCAAGCTTATGTACTACCTGTATTGCTATATTGGTCAGAAACCTGGATCCTCTTACAGGCAGACTTGGTGCAACTAGAGGCATTCCATGTGTGCTGTCAGCATCCAAACCTGAGCTGCTAGTCCTGGATGGACTGGGAAGGAACAAGACTTTCTCTTTCCCTGCACAGGCCACTCCTGGGGCCAGGTCAGACCCACCTCCGGGAACCTCCCTTGGTTACAGGAAGCTCTGCTGCTGCTGGCTGGGAGCTCAGTACTGAAGGCATCGTCACCATCAGCAACACAGAAGTGAGGGTGTCTTGGTATGGTATTGCCACTCTTACTTCTGCACTGCTGCTGGCAGTGATGCTGCCTTCAGAGGTGGGCACCCAGCCAGCAGCTGCCCTCTGGCTGCCCAGCTCTGAAGGCAGCAGCAGAGAAGTAAGGGTGGCACAACTGAGACACCCCCCCTTCCCCACCATGACCACCTTTTGGTTCAGGACCCCCACGGTTACAACACTGAAATTTCAGATTAAGATGGCTGATGCCATGACATTTACAATGTTAAAAATCCTAGGACTGTGAAATTGACCAAAGTGGGCCGTGAATTTGGTAGGGCCCTATTTACTATGCGTTTGAGGAAGGTGATGATGAGGATGATGATGTCCCCTGTTGTCACTCACCGGAAGAGTGAGCAGATTGGCTTCCTTCTGCATTCATTTGTCAGTAATAGGGGAACATGCAGTTCCATTAATTTTAGCCAAAATGGAATGCAAAGTCTGAAAAAAACATCAGAACCTCAGCTGAAAGCAGCACTGTCTGTAGTATGACAAGCCGTGTAAAGTGAGCGTTCAAAGGAAAGCCAACATCACTTTGTAATGCTGATATTTTGCTGAGTTATTTATTTTATGATAAAAGTTCATTGTGCCGTATGACTGCTTATGAATTTACTACAAACAAGAAAATGCCAGAAATTTATAAGTTTCCTTTTAAAATGTTCTAGAAACTACCACAACCTAGAATTAAATGGGGGGGGGAAAGGATTATTTTATGGTTCTCTCTTTTGTTTTGGTACCACCCAAAATGAATCTATTGGTTTTATAGTAGAGACTCATATGTAGCTATGCAATGCAGAATAGTGGAAAGATGCAGCCCCATGTATAGAGGAAGTGATTGAGAGAGCAATAATTTGCACTTCTATAGCACCTTCCATGCAGAAAATCTGAATATAAATTAATGATTTTGGATTCACTATAACCCAGTGAGGTGTGCTATCATCAGTAGCCCCATTTTTACAGATGCTGAAATAGAGGCAGAGAAATTGCTCCTGGTTTTCCCAAAGTCATATGGCAAGTCAGTGGCAGAGAAGGGAACCAAAGCCAGATCTGTGAGAGAGTCTAAATTCAGGCAATGGCTGATGAGATTTAAGCATTTAGATCCTGATTCACCAAACCATTAAACACACGCTTTAGGGGTTTGCTGAATTGGGGCCAACAAAGAATGCTGAGTATGCAGATTAGAGTGTCTGTGTTCAGCTCTTACTCAAAGTCTTCTAGCAGCAATTAACATGCTTATATGAACAGGTCATTTTTACTTCCTCAGACCCACAATTATCTAGTCAATATAATGAAGCAGGAAGAGAGTCTTGCTCCCTTTTACTAACAACCTAATTCATATTAGGGTCACCCGAGGAGCCTAAGCCCCCTCTATCTGCAGAGAGTAGCAACAACAACAATCTTGCTAAAAACATTTGCAGCTGACAACTCTTGCTATAAAAATATTAGCAGCATAATAGCCTTCTGAGTGCCTTACCGGCCTTCATTTTCACAAAACTGTGTGCTTAATTTATAACATGCAATTACAGCACTTCCAGAGGATGCAATTGCAGTGATTATATGTGCACGTTTGCCTGAAAGTTTAGGCCAGAATGTCCTACAAATGCCCAACGTATGTCACTCTTACAATGGTGATATTATCTGCTAATGATGTGTAACATCATGAAACATAAATTGTCACTTTTGGTTACCCACAATAGCTTTTGTTATCATAGGCTGACACAAAATGGCACCCAAAATCACTCCTCTGTTCAAAAAGGCACTACAGAAACTGTCCTACCTACTACATTGCACAATAGTGATACTGCAGAGTTTGGAGCAATTAATACAGAATTTGGTCTCCATTGTTTATTAGGAAGTAGATGGGATGGGGGGAGGGCATTGCAATGCCTAGATGTGGGTATTATAAACTCTACTCCACTGTGCTTCTTTGAAAGCTAGAAGATAACCAGTATATGAAACTCACCCTGCATTTTTATTGAGCAGTGCTGTGAAAGAATCAATTTGCATGCAATATAAATCCACATTCATATTTTACTACTGCACAATTAGGGAGTTTTAATGTAAAATACATTTCAAATGCTGTACGCTTTGATTGCTCTTTGTAAAAAAAAAAATCACTTAAATAGCCATATAATTCCATTCCAAATAAGTATTTTCTAAATGATACATACAGTATTGATATGGAAAGTTTCACAAAACCTGTATATGCTAGTGTGTTAACTGGCCTTTCCCAAGTACATTATGTATTGGGGATCTTAATAAGCAGTGGTATTCATCAACATGGATTACTGTGGGTCATTCTTATGTTTCTTTTTATTCTGTCTGATACAAAGGTGTGGAGATTCACTAGCAATTTATTGTAAATCATGAATAGAGAATGTAGGCATTATTTTGAGGCACATTAGCTTAGCCACCAGTGAAATTAAGTGATTACCAGACTACACAGTGTACCTTAAGGCTGGAGGCCTGACTTTCAATGAGCGTTGGGTGTTTAAGTCGTGAAAGTCCCTCTGAAAATCCCAGCCTGGGGCATTTTGACGGTGAAATATTTACAAAATAATTAGCTGTTCTTGAAATTAAATTTTATTCTGATACAGTTTTCAGAAGATTCTCTTGGAGCCTTTCAGAAGCCTAGGATGGGGTCTCAACCAGGGACCCAGGCAGCCTTGTTGGGTAACACTGAAGCAGAACACTGGCTTGAGCTTGTCTTGTAGACTTTAAAAAAAAAAAAGTTCAAAAGTTTGTTTCAAACATTTCCTGTTTCTTGTACTTAATTGCTTCTGGGTTTCAGAAAGAGAAGCACCAAAATACTGTGAAACAGTCTGTTCCTGAGATATTTCTGATCCAAAGAAAGACCCAGAATTTTCACAAATCTCTGTTCTCATTAGATTTCAAGCCCAATTTTGAAGAATCAAGGAATTTAGATGGGATCTGGAGAAGCCTCCGAGTGATGTCCTACAGAGCACTGACAAATCTTTTGAGGCTCCCAAAACCTGTCGCTGGTATTACGTTATCAGTATCTGTGGCTTGGTAAAGACAGACACAGTTAAGGGGGAAAATCAAATGCTTTCTTTAGCACATATGTGATTCTATGTAAATCTGAACTGTTCGCCAAAATGTTTGCCAATAAAGAAGAAAGTCCCGCAACATAATCAGAAGATGATATCTATCATATGGCTTCCTGGCTGTTGTGCCTGTTTTTGCTGTGTGTAACTGACTGTGTTGGTGTTTCACTACCTAAAATTTGCATATTAGCTAAAAGGAAATGTTCTCTATGGGCTTGATTCTGTGAGCTGCTGAATCAATGCCTTCAGCTCCCACTGAAGGTGAAACACACTCCCACCAAACCTGCCAGAGACGTGATTAAAGAGACAGAGGTCAAGATTTTCAAAAGTAACTAGTGATTTTGGGTGCTGAAGGTGGGACATTTTAAAGGGGCCTGATTTTCAGCAAGTGCAGAACACCCACCCTCTGAAAATCAAACACTTTCAAGGCATCTCCAGCTGAGCACACAAAAACAGGGGCACCAGAATCACTCACTTTTGGAAATATTTGCCATCTGTCTCCAGTGCAGAGCCACAGAAAAAACAAAACTATGGCAAGTACCTCTCACCCTCTAATAGGGAGAGCATTTTCTGAAACAGGGGAGAACCTTGTTCCTTCGGATTGGGCCATTTATTCTCTTGCAGTTTGAGGATGATGGTAAATAAAGCCAGACTCCAGTACAGCGAATCGACTGTGGCTGGCTAATTTGTGGTCTTCTGAAGATCTGAGATTCAGTTTGGATACATCCTCTCCCCTTCCCCCCCGCACCCCAATTCTGGAGACTGTTTGAACTGTCTCAACTATTCAATACATGTTGGTCTAAAAATCAGGTTGGAAATCTAGAGAATTTCTTCTGTTCACAAATACAGTGAGAACAAACTCAAACAGAAGCAGGGGGAACCAAGCCATGGAAAACCTCCCTCCCACTGTCTTTTACAAAAACAAAAACAGTCGTCATCTTACTATCAAGACGACTGAACTTTCCTAAATTCAAGCACCATTGCTCTGTTTTTGGCATAGCCCTTGGCAAGGCAGACAAACTGTCTGTTCCTATAGCACTTTGTGTCCACCACTAGCACAAGGCAGTTGAACTGAATCAGGAGTAGAGATATGAATTTCATCCACTAAGCAAGTACAAGGCATCAATAGAAATTACCTTAGCAGATGACTTGGCTGCTTCTTGCAACGAAGCTACATATGTTGCAACAAGTCGGCGAAGGAAGCACACCAAATGCTAGTGGAATCACAATCCTGGGAAGAAAAGATGGCATGTTGCTAGCAGCTTTGGTTATGGGAGATGAAAGAAGAAGATGCAGCACTTACTGGACCTGCTGCTATCGCCATTGGAGCATCTGCTCTGTTACTATGATTAAAAAACGTGTTCTCACTTCTACTGCTGCTACTTCCCTGGCATTTTCTCTGTCTCTTTTAAACTGGAAGGAAATCCATAATGTATCTAAGCAGGTTCAAATTACTAGGGCACAAAGGACTCAAAGGTAAAGCATTATCAGCAGGCTCTTAGGGTATACAAGTTAATGAGCCATTTAAAAATAAAATCTTGACCACTAGTTAATAAGGCCTCTTGCAGTAAACTCCAGTGTAAATACAAACACTCAGACAAGGTGCAGAGGTCAGTGGAGGCTTGACTGTTTAAGGCAGATAAGTGGGAAGTTTGGATTCTAGTCCTTAGAACAGAATGCAGCTTCCTAAAATACCATCGCTAATTAATTAGAATATCTTTTTTGGCTCACTCCTCAACAATTACCCAGACAGAGAGAAATAGCATGTAATAAAGGCTTTAAAAAGGTCTCCATATATTTTACATTGGTCTCAAACACACAAGATGTATTTAAACTTGTGACCAGAGACAAGCTGCCAGAATAGAAGGTAAAATAAAGGAAGGAACAGTACATGTTAGGGTGGAGGGAAGCCCTTCTGGTTCAGCCCCTCTTTTTAGTTAGCAGGACACAATAGGGCAGCTGCATCCCTGCATTAGTTTAGACAATGACAAGGCAGGAACCAAGGTAAAACAGCTTGTACTGCCTCTGTTCTGGGGCTGCTGGTGTAAACCACCAGTGCTTAGCGCCTGCCTTCTGCACTTGGAAAGTCCTTTTGGAGGAAAAGGTTGCAATGATGGAAAGCTGTCAAAGCGTCCCTTCTGCCCAGGGCCAGGCACCACCCAAAGACTAAGCAATGCTAGTCAGCAGTGCCCAGCATATTAGATGATTCAGCACTTTCCTGTTGCAGTCTTCACACTGGAGCCATCAGCAGAACTGAAGCTGCCCTAACTGTTGTGCAAGGGGCCTGCTGCTAGTGGGAATAGCCCTTTGCTGATGGGGAGGGAAATTCAGCACAAGTGAGTTAGTTACTCTGGATTTACGCCAGTGCAACTGAAAACACACCTTAAGAGATTAAACCACTTTAAGTCCTCAAGAGCTTAACATACCTTAAGTCTTCTGAGTGGATCAGGCTCTGAAACTGCTTTAAGGGCCTGATTCAAAGTTCACTGAAGTCAGTTAAAAAAAACCCACTCCCAATGATTAGTCTGGGCTTTGAATCAGGCTCTAAATCCTGAAAGTTTTGAATGTAAAGCAGTCACCTTCCTCGGCCTCCAGAGCTTTTAAAACTGAAGCAGTTTAGAAGAGCATGTCAACTTCATTAAAAATAAAAACAAAAAAGAAACAGAACAGAACACACACACACACCACATGCTACCCCTGCCCTGTTCCTTTGCCATTTTTGTGGCATTACAATCTTTTCCTTTCTCTGCCCTCCTTTCTTGCCTTGGGAAAACTGGCTACAGAGGAAACTAAGGTCCCATCCCAGCACTGCAAACACTGGTATGTGTAACTTTAAATCAAGTGAGCAACTCCACTGAAGTCAGTGAGCTACTCAGAGTTAATCACATGCATAAGTGTTTACAAGATTGGGATGTAACTGTGGGAAAACAGTGAAATTGACTATAGACGAAGTGCTGATAAATGCATAATGTGAACAAACTGACAAAAGAAAGTGTTTTCCCACTGATGTCTCTCAGTTACTATAATCATATGGGGTTACTTTCAAAAACACCAAATAGAAGTGGGATTTTTAAGTTGGCACTGTCCCTTTAAAAGCATCAAGCAGTTTAAAAACTTGAAATGTTTTGAAAAACTTCAAGCAGAACAGAGGCTACTAGAGCTAACTTAAGAAACAGGAAGACTGTCAATGACATCCAGGTTAGATAACTCTACCCATAACTCACATTTAACCCTCTCCTAACTCACTAACAGTACTTTCCTACTCTTTTGGGATGGGATGGAATGGAATGGGATGGGGAGGGTTGTTTTTGTGCTAGTGTCATTCCCTGATTATAATTCATACAGCATAATTCAGCCACGTGCCTAGAATACACCTCTAGCCATGTCATCCTCAGCTTTATTGGCCTAATTTTTAATTGACTGCATCACTCCCCTGTTTTGTACAACTAGCACATTTCTTTACTCTGTATTTTATGTATAAATTAGGAGTGAATTTGCTGCTCAGATACCTCTCAACCTGCCAAGCTGCAAATGTGGCAGACAATGTGTGAGAGAGACAAAATGAGGCACTCAAAAAAAAAAGTATCAATGCTGTGAGGTTCATTCCTTTAGTATAACTTATCTATAACCTTCTCTCTTGCTTTACAATATAAATAAATCTCAACAATAAAAAAAAGGGAATGGTGGTAGTTGAGACTAAAATGAATGGCAGTCATCAAAATGAGAAATAGTCAAGAGGTATGATAGTGGTACATGATCTTTCTCCACACACTTCCGACAATGAACCCTAATTTTACAGCATCTCCACTGACCCAATGGTAGTGTCAGATTCTGTTTTATGTTTTGTGTAGTGAACAAATGAGAACTAGGACAAGAAAGAAGCAACCACATTTTCTGACTAGTGGTGAATTGCCCCCAACTGTGTCCTCTTAGTCTCTTAATCAGCACATTTCATAGGGTGACCAGATGTACTGATTTTATAGGGAGTGTCCCAATATTTGGGGCTTTTTCTTGTATAGGCTCCTATTATCCCCCACCCCCCGTTCTGATTTTTCACACTTGCTATCTGGTCAGCCTAACATTTCATTACCTTCATGCAGGCCTCTATTCTTAGGACTTTGGAACTGTAAATAAAGTGATCTCAATTAGCTCACTTTTTGATCTTTGTGGAACTGCTCTAGCCAGATTTTTGCAAAGAGGGGAGGTAAAAGGCCAGAATAGAGCCGAGGCCAAAGTTATTTAGAATTAGCAGCTAATGGATTGGATTTCTATAGCGATTTTTAATACCTGTACAGTATGATGAAAATGAACCACAAGAGACTCTCATTTTTGTTTTTCATTAATATTCACTTTGTTAACGTGAACAGATGATTTCTAGAAGCTCCCATTGCCCTTTTTAATTTGTCTCTCTGTAAGATGGAACAGGTATTTTCCATTATTAATCTGATTAGTAAATTCTATTTATCCCCCTTGTAGTTTCCTTCATTATTAGAGATGCAGGACAGTCTGCTGGACTTTTATGAACAAGACTGAAAAAAGGAAAACAATTTATAGGAGCCCAAATAACTGCTAAATCACAGACCTGTTATAAAATGATATGCTTTAATCTCTAAACTTCTAGGGACAATATCAAGGTGGCCATTTGGTGCAAGTTGGTAGTGGTATCCAGGCACTGGAGAGTTCTCTCCAGTGATAAATGGAGACGCTAAAATTCTCTTTCCCTGGAAGGGCCAATTTCCACCACGAAAACCAGAGCTGAAGATGTTCAGCCCCAGAATGACCTTTGCTGAGCTGAAGGCTCTTTACCCTCAGGCACCAGTTAATGCTAATGAGGGGGTGAAGTCTTTGGGAGCCCATGGGCAGGATCTTATTTTCAACAGGGGCCCTCACTATAGGCAGCAGCCTTTCTCCAGGAAGAGAATACTTTGCCAGATCTCTTATAAGACACACACACACAAAGGCAAAAGTCTCAACACTATTGGCCACTTTGGAAGCCTCTTTTCCAGGCCTCAGTACCAATGACTCCAGAATTTGAGAGGGGACCCTGGCAGCCCCAAACATAAGGTAAAGGCAGACCATTGAGAAATTGGAGGGGTGCAGGATGGAAGACCAGTAGAGTTTTATTTGAGCATTTAAAAATGGGGAGGAAAATAAGAGAATCACTGCAGTTATTTAACTCATTTCTGCAGCTTGACATTGAATTCAATGGGTTTTCCATGGCCACAGAATTATGGCAGAGTGGAAGTTCTCACAACAAGGAAAAAAAAAAGAGATGAAGTTTATAATTAAGCAGCAAAGAATCCTGTGGCACCTTATAGACTAACAGACTTATAACTAAGTACTCAGAGTCCACAGATAGCATGAAATGGCTAAGGTTTCTTATTGCTTTTCTGTTCTCTCAGGGTCCTTTGCCTTCTTGTGAGAATATATTGATGTCCTGCTGATCTCAGCATCACACCAAACATCTTCCGAAGATCTTTATATTCAGTCCTACCTGGGTTTAAGGGAAATAGGGCAAGGCAAAAATCCCTCTGAGTGCAATGGGTTTTGGAGGCAGTATGTTGTGGAGTTGTCTGTATCAATCATGGTTTACTAATTTTAACATGCTTAACTACAAGCTTGGTTCAGGAGTGAGCTGACCCTAGTACGGTCACAAAAATTAAATGCTCCCTGAAACACCAAATGGTAACATAGAAATGGTGAGAGCTATAAAGCCATTATCCATTAGAGCTGTTTCACTTGGGGAAATTTGCACAAGTTTTGCATTTCCATCTGTTGGAAAACAGAGTCAGACAATGGAATGTACAAAGTATCTTATTTCATTTTTAATTTCTGTTGTCTCTTCTGTCTAGATTTCATTTCCTTAATCTCAAGGGAGAAGTTGATTTTTTTTTTTAGCAAAGGTATATGAGTAGTTATTAGTAACTCAATTTTGTGCAGCAAGGTTTGTCAGACCATAAAAGATTAACATAGGCTTATTCTTAAAAAGGCTATTTTTTTCCAACTTGTCCCAAATTGATGTTCCTTTAAAAAAAATTTGTTGATTTCTCTAGTGAGTTCATTATTGACCCCCACTTTTTTTCTTTAAGCCAAAAGCAAAGTATGTAAGGCAACTTCTTATGTTTGTCTTCTCATTTGTAACTGGATATTTGGGACATTTATACTGCAAGAGCAAAAAGGAATAAGACTGACAAGAACATCTGATCACCTCCTCCTTCAAGCCAAAACCAAGACCTAGTTACACCCCTTGGAAAGTGATAGATTTTTAAGGTGAGACGGGACCATTAGATCATCTAGTGATCTGACTTCCTGTATATCACACGCCACATAATTTCACCCATTAAACCCAGTGACTTGTGTTTGAAGCCTATGCATTGGACTAGCCCTGTTTTGATGGTCTCACATCAGAGATAAAATGGAATTTTTGGGCTTCCAGATAATCCTGAAGAACAGTAATGTCACATCTTTGTACCAGTTCATTGAAATATAGCCACCATATTTTAACTACCACCATCGTGCACTGGTCCCAGGTACCATCTTCCCTTGCATTCAACCTAGCACTTCAAGTTTCGTTATGGGCAGGTTATTCCATCATTGTCCACTACAGACACTAGTGCTGGAGAATACAATCTGTATCCAAGTGTGACAAACTAGGTATTCTTAATACTCTTAATCCAGCACTATGGTGGAGGCGAACATATTAATGATCAGAAATGGCAACAAATATTACAACGAGGAGAATAGTGCCTAAAGTACTCCCCTACTCTGCTACATATAAAACACTATGGATATTTGCAAATCATGTTATTTAATGTTAGCCATCTTTGCAGAAGAGAATGGCACCACCATGGAAGTCCAGCATAGGTATATTTCCTGAGACAACAACCCTTAGAAGCTTTTTAGCAAGATGAATTGTGAACCATGGAGATTATGATTCAGCTCTTATTCGCTCTATCATTTATACAATAGTTTTGAGATGTATCTAACATTTTAATAATTAGAAATTGTGTAAAATTATTATACCTGCATTCAGGTGCCAAGATCTGTCTGAAATACTTGGCTGCCTGTAGGGTTCAGCAGTGGGGTCCCTCCGCGGCTGGGTCTGCAGGAGGCCAGTCCGCCCGCCTTACTACCTCTTTGGGCGTCACCTGTCGTGGGGAATTAGTGGTGTGACAAGAGTCCATAGCTCAGGCCTGTGGTCAGGGGTTAACTGTGGACAGTTAAGCAGTCGGGTAGCCTAGGCCCTCAGGCAGGGTGGGGGAAACAAAGGTCTATGGCTCGGGCCTGCTTCATGGTCAAGCAGCAAACACAGTTAGATGGCCCAGGCCCTCGGGGAGGGTGGGACAGCGAGTCTATAGCTCGGGCTTGTGGTCAGAGCTGAACAACAAATCCAATTAAGTATCCCAGGCCCTCAGTCAGGGCGGGGCAATAGTAGTCTAGTCCACTGGGTCAGCAGGGGTTCTGACCGCAACATGCTGACCTATGCTCAGGCGGTGCTGTAGCCAGACTAAGGTCAGCTGCCCCGTCCCATTTCCTAACTCCCCCTTGGGTTGTACTTGGTCCTGTAGAGGGTTGTCCAGGTAGAAGGTCTGTGGCAGTGCTGGCAGCTCCTCCGCATTTAGGTAAGTATATGGCTCCGGTGGCTCTGGCCATCCCACAACTCCCCAGGGGCCAGTAGCAATCTCCCAGCTTGGGAGCAAGCAGGAGGCATCTGGCTCCTCCGGCGGCTGCAGCCCAATTGAGCTTCCAGCCCTGCTTTTTATACTTCCTGTCCCACCTACTGACTTCCGGTGGGAGGGGCGAGCATGGCCTGGCTCCACCAGGGCTCAGTAAGGGGTTCCTCCCCATCCTGGTCCATGGGAGGCCACTCCACCTTCCTACACTGCCCAAAGTATTTGGAGGAAATGCTTCAATTATGCATTTTCCTCCCATTTTTGTCTATTAACAACCACCATGCTTTTGCTATGAATGGTCATTATTACAGACAGAAATAGGAACATAAATTTACCGATAATGAAAATGTCAGTCGGTGGTGCAGTCTATCACACGGTGCACTGATATGGTCAGACCATTTTTAGCTGTCTTACATCTTTGCCTTGTTTCTGAAAGGCAAGCATACAAGAGGAAAGAATCCTTCATTTATAGATACCTGTGAAATGTCCTTTTAAATAAAAAAAAAGGAAGGATTTTCAGTATTGGAGAAAATTTTGGACTGATTTTCAAATTGTTCTCCTTACTTATCAGACATTGTAGTCTTTGCCAAAAGAACCTCCCTGACGGTCTCACTCCTTGGATTGCCTTTTTATTATTAAGTTCTACTTCTAAAGCAAATTTCTTGGTGCTTCTAAGCTTTGCTTGGCAGCTTTATGATGCAAGAGATTTTAGCTGATATGCTCACCATCTCTGAACGCTATTCCACCCATGCTCAGCATCTCTGGAACTCTATTCCTCCTCAATATGTGCAGCTCAATCTGTCACATTTTTTAAATCTAGGTTGAAAATTATCTTTTTGATTTAACTTTTACCACTTACTGAATTCAGTGTTTGTGTTAGACGATCCAATAGTGTTTCATCTGTTGATTAGTTTTATTTGCTAAAGCACCTTGTGATGCATGGCATGAAAGGTCCTATTAAAATTGAGCCACCATACCATAGAATTCCATAGTGAAATCTCACATCACTTTAATATTTATTAAATCATTATATAATAAAATGAGATAGGAAGAGATATAGTTGTGAAGAATCCCTTTGGGGGGAGGAAATTCTTCATTTTACAATTGTTGCTCATTTATCGCTTTTTTTAGTAAAATAATCAAACCTATCAAACGCAAGTGTTTGATGTTCTCTTTCAAGAGAAAGCAAACTGCACTCTGCACACAGAGAACTCGGGAAAAACATGCAATGCTGTGAGAATATAGCCAAAGGTAATCTTTTGCTACTCCGCTGAATGACGGTGCAATTAAAATATAGTTTTCAACCTTTGCTTGACTATGGGCAAATATAGCGTCTTTCCCTACCCCTATTTGATTTATGTGAAACTGCACACTCGCCTACATCTAAAAGGAATACCTGTATGCATCAATGTAGAACAAATTGCCAGTTTTTCTTCTTAATCAGGCATACAATACACATCTCATCTCATGTTTAAAAGATTAGCAGTAAAACTGTATTGCTGCATACATATCTATTTTTTTTCCTGAATTAACCAGAAACTTTATTCTTCTTACCCAGGGTTTTTTCTTGATACTACTTGTAGCAGATAGGAATATCTCCCTGAACTAAGTCAAAGTGGTCAGTGTGATGTGGCAACCATGTGCTGATTTTTTTAGAAGCACATTTGAGAGGATCACTTCAAAATACAGTGTTTGCTTTTATGCAAATGTGGACATTCTCCCATTGTTTAGTCAGAAGAAAGTAAAATATATGAAAGATAATGCGGGGGTGTGTGTGTGGGAACTATAGTAGTTTGTTATGTTTTCAAGATTGTCTTTGGAGAGTTTATTTTTGTGCGGCCATATTGAATACAGATGTAAAGTTCATGGTAGAGTCATTTTCAGAAAATGTCTTAATTTTTCTTAAAGACTGTAGTGAGATTTTTCAGAACTTTTCCCAGAGGCTTGGCATACGATATGATGAAAATGTAAAAAGTCTGGTTTTCATTTTTCCTTTTTAAAGTTTTTGGGTGTGTAATCTGTGTTCATAAAAATACCAGATTAGTCACCAATGCAATCAAAGTACTTCGAACAAATTCAGTACGCAGACAGTGCCTCTTCCTTACTCTGCCTCAACACCAGCCTGGAAGGTCATCTATAGGAGTGAGAATATAATTCAGTCTCTAGTGTGTATTAGTCCTTGGCCCTCAGATTGACAAATGTCCCGTTATCTCAATTTGAGAGCTGGTGGTTTTTGAGATGCAAACATCTGCCCACGGGGAACTGGTCTGTTTACAGATATGCCACAAAAAACAAGAGCTAACAAATTTCAGTCACTACCAACCTATTTACGTTTGACTGCCACCTAGAAATGGCTCATATCCCATCACCTGAGACATCCCCAAAACTCCCATGTTCAATATAGCCAGAGGTCAGTCAAACACCAGACACCTCCATGTCAATACTACTTTCTTTAGTGACCAGTTTGCCTACAATTAAACTAATGCATCAGCTGTCTTAGGTCAGTAGAGCAGTTGCGTGCTATTCCTAGAGACAGATACATCCAATACTGACTGGTGGAATGTAACTCCATCCCCAAATCAGGAAATGCAAACACTACTGTGAGACTTCTACGAGTAATCATAAGTAGCCAGCGTAACTCAAATTTAAAGTACTGAATACTCAGGGAACTATTCACAATCAGAATTTTTTTTAAAGAAAATTTGAATATATTTGAGGAAATTTAAATCTACTTGTGGAAATTAAGTACATTATATGCTGCTAATTATTCAGTGAGCTCAAACTTAATGGAATGACATCATTCCATACCACTTTTAGCCAAAATCTGTATGCTTCTGTTTTGCTGTTTAAAGGTTCCAGTCAGAATTTATTCTGATATCATCTACCCACCTTATTTACATCCACTCTGATAACGATCATGCAATTTAGTGGTAGGGAGCAATTTCTGGCTCAGTATAAAACTATTTAGAAATGTAACAGGGAAACTGAAAGATGTAGTAAAATATACTAATACGGGGGGTTAAGTTAATTCACTCCCTTATCTTCTTGTTACATATTGACATATTTCAGCAATGCAAAAAATCTAAGTTGTCTTCCATGTGTGCATATCAGATTATAGACAATGAAAGCAATTTAACAGCTTATTTAAATACTACAATGTAGTAAAATCTGAGGATGTGTTTCTTTACTTACTTTAGCTGCAGAATGGTCTACTTTTGTTTGCAAGTGGACACAGATGTTTTCTATTTATTTTGAAAGATTAAAAATTGATACATATATCTAGACATAGGTGTCGTCACTGGCATAGGATGCTTTCCTCTGATTGAGGCACTTCCCCAATCCTTCCCTTCTTGATCATAATCCCGGACACCACATCTGTGACACCGAGCTTTATGAATAGCAGGGAACAAGTCAGTGGTTTGCCTGCACAAGGGCCCATATAGAGAGCCTTCTCTTTTTGTATGGATTTGTAGACGTTCGGACTCACCCCGCGGCGCTTCCTGCTGGTGTCTTCCGGGAATTAGCTCATTCCAGCTCTGGAGCGCCCTCTGCAGGCCAGTGATCCATCTGTCCTCTGGCCCGGGTCCCTCCCAGGGCCCAGTGCCCTTTTACCTGGGGTGCTGCCCCCTGGCAATAGCCCCTCAGTCTTAGTGTCTCCCTTCCCTGGGGAACCCCCACCCACTAGTCCCAACTCACCTCAGTATAAGGCTATTGCCAGTCATCATCTAGCCCCACGCCCTGGGGCAGACTGAAATATCAGCCTACTCATCACTGGCAAGGAGGGTTTGGACCTGCTGCCTTGGCCTACCCCTGGGCTGCCCTCTGCAACCCCAAGTACCTGTTGGCCTTGTCCTAGGCCTTCAGCCTGGGGGGTTTCCAGGCCAGAGCTCCCCAGCTCCTCTTGCCTTCTCCCAGCCCTGCTCCACCTTAGGTACCCAGGTACGCTCCCTAGCAGCCAGGCGCTTCTCCCTCTACAGGCAGAGGGAGACTGACTGGGCCTCTGGCTCACTGCCTCTTATAGGGGCCAGCTGGGCCTGATTGGGGCTTGGCCACAGCTGAGCCTACCTTCCCTAATCAGCCCAGGCTTCTTGCCCCAGCCCTCTCCTGGGGTGTTTCAAGCCCTTCAGGGCAGGAGCAGGAGACCACCCTGCTGCAGGATTCTGTGGACATTTTGTTTATTTTTATGAGTGAGAAATAAAGCTATTTTTAAACCGAGTTCTCTGAGAATGACTACAGTACTCACTGTTTGTCTTGTTCTTTACATATTTCCTTTGAAAGCATTTTTACTCATGCTTTTTGTAGTTTAGATGCTGCATTGATAAAGCAGTTGATATGTTTCACTACTCTAGGTTCCTATTTTGTGGCCAGTACTAAGGAATTAAGAGGTGATAGCTGTAAATAAAATTGTGATCTCATTACAGAGAGCACAAACACCTCTTAATTCCCACACCAGGACTTGAGCTCACAGGACCAAACATTCAAGTGATGTCCTACATAGCTTCAACATGTGTAGCCTCGTCAAGTAATTGACTGACTAAACACCCAATGCCAGATAATTTTTTGGAGACGGACTCCTAAACTTTGCACTCAAAGGAGGATGTGTCAGGGACAAGTTGATAAGGCAAAAGTGTTGATGGAATATACCTCTGTAGAATTCTGTCAGGCATTTAAGTTGGTACCAGATTATTAAACTAGAACACAAAATTAATATAGAACATATTAAATGTATTAAGAACAGTAACTGATAGGCTTCAAAATGAAATTGCAAACAGGGAGTCATCTTCAAGTAGGTGTGTTTTTATGGGGTCCTGCGCAGTGATTGGTTTGTTGCCTTACGCTATTTAACATGTTTTTCAATGACCGGGAAGAAAACATGAAATTCCTGATAAAGTTTGCAGAAGACAAAGATTTTGGGGGAGGAGGTAAATAATGAAGAGGAGAGGTCACTGAAACAGAGCAATCTGGATCGCTTGATAAACGAACAAAATGCATTTAACTATGGCCAAAGTAATACATCTAGGAACAAAGAATGTAGGACATGCTTGCAGGATGGAGGTCTCTATCCTAGAAAGCAGCAACTCTAAAGAGACTTGGGGTCATGGTTGATAATCATCTGAACATGAGCTCCCAGTGCAGCACTGTGACCAAAGGGTTAATGCAGTCCATAGATATGTAAACAGGACAATCTCAAGTAGGAGTAGGAAGGTTATATTATCTTTGTATTTGGCATTGATGCAACTCCTCCTGGAATAGTGTATCCAGTTCTGGTGGCCACAATTCAAGAAGGATGTTGATAAATTGGAGAGAGTTCAGAGAAGAGCCACGAGAGCAATTAGAGGATTTGGGGGGGGGAAGCCTTATTGCGATAGATTCAAGGAGCGCAATTTGTTTTACTTAAAGAGAAGGTTAAGGGGTGATTTGATCACAGTGCATAAGTACCTACATGGAAAACAGAAATTTGATAATAGAGAGCTCTTCAATCTAACAGATAAAAGGTATAACAAGATCCAATGGCTGGAGGCTGAAGTTAGACAACTTCCATCTTTTAAGAGGTTATTCCTTGCCCTGAAAGGGTAAAACACACATCTTCTGTGGCCGTGGGATGCTAAAGTAGAGAGTCTTCTTAGCTGCTTTCCCCAATACCAATCCCTGACTACTAAGAATTGAGCAAAATGTATATTGCATGGGAAATTTTGCTTGACTAAGGAATGCAGATTGTGTCCCACTTAACTGCATTCAGTGCTCTAGTCTGTCACAGAGAACTAGCTCTATTGTACTTTAAGTACTGTTCTGCCTTTGCCTGCTGACCACTTCTGCACTGCCCCAGGCAGGCACAATGCCTCACACAACTCCCAGTGCACTCAGCTACAGTGCCCCCAAGCAATGGCTGCAGAGACTGCTCATGAGACAATCTGCCCTCTGAGGGGAGGGGAGTTCTGGTTGCAGCAGCTGCCTCTAGCAGTCCTTGTACTCAGGAGAATGCAGTTGTGCATGTGGCTGTGAGGGAGTGGCTCCTTGTTCCCCTTTGTGCATCCATTTAGAGGTTGAGCACAATCTGACTAGGGTGACCAGACAGCAAATGTGAAAAATTGGGACTGTCCCTATAAAATCAGGACATCTGGTCACCCTAAATCTGACACATGCTGTTGGTTGCCACAGGATGTTGAAATATTAATTGATACTTGCATCAATGAAATACAAGTTACTCATATGTTATACATTATTCACATGTCTCATTTACTTTTGCATGATCCAGAGGGAACGGCATAATGGTCTAAACACCCGGCTTGCAATGCTATAGGTCCCTCCAGTCCAAAGCCCACCAGAATCAGTTTGAACCCTTCATCTTCTGAGGTTCTACAAACGGGTCTTTCAGAGGAGACCTTAAAGGTTGTAACCAGCTTGCTCGCAATGGAATTCCATGGAAAATAAGGATTCCATGGAATTTGTCAAAATAATAGGATTTGCCTTGGTGTCTGTGGCCAGAATTCCCCATCTCCCCTGTGCTGCCTCTCTGGCTGCTGCCCTTTTAATGCAGAAGGGATTGAAAGCTTCCCCTCTGTAAATACACTGCTTGGAAAACACTTTGGAGCTATATTTGGTGCAATATTATAATCAAAGATGGTAACACTGCACATAGATAAGGTTGTTCAAGCCTTCGCAGTGTAAGACCCTATTTTCAGTTGTTTCTAACTTTGCCAGACTTGAACCATGTGGGCTGAAGTTGCCCATGCTGGGTATTTGCCAAAATCTGAATATTTTTTTTTAAAAAAAGAGACAATTTCTGCTAAAGCCATTCAGTCATGTCCAAAAATGACATTAAGAAAAATACTTTACTTTGTCCATGGTTGGTAAAAAAATAAATAAAAAAAAATTCAATGTTTTCTTGAGCAGCTTCGGAGCAGGGACTTGACATTTGGTGGGTGGGGCAGAAGTTGCCCTGCATGTCAGGTATGTGGCTCTTTCTGTCCCCATGAAAAGCCATCAAAATTTGGCAAAGTTATAAGCCTCTATAAGAGTCTCAGTTAGTTTGTGCTCAGAGGTTTACTAGAGTTTGGCAACTAAAGTTTCCGAAGATTCCATCTATACTGAGCATGTTCCAGCCTGCAGTTGCAGGGCTGAACAGAACTTCCCCAGCAATTACTTCTTCTGGAAACCAGTGGTTGCTGTGCTGTCGGTTCCTGTGCTTGACAACTGACACCACAATTATCTCCCTGCTGGTGCCCAGAAAGAAGTACCCAAACTGAAATGCAGAGGGGTGAGAAAAGTGGGGGGAGATGAGAGGTGGTTTCAGGAGCCACTGCGGAGAGGCACAGAGAGGGAAGGGGAGGTAGGAGAGCCAAGAGCCTGGGTCAGATCCAGGCAAAGTGATTGTGTCACATCTCTAAGCCTCTTGATCCAGGGCTGTCAGGGGGCCGAACCAGTGCAACTTAGAGCAGCTCGAGGGTTGCTCAAAGTTACAACCAGCAGCAAAGACATCAAAAGGCCCTTTCAGAGGTTGGGAATTGCTGGAGAGCCACAGTGCTACAACCGTGTCCCGTATATGCATGTCCTTTAAACAGGGGGCAAAGAAAGGGGTTACAGATCTGGGGCACAGGGCAAGCTACATTGTCAGGATTCCACTATGCCAGGGAGCCCTCCCCTGGCCACTCAAGCTAGTTTTAAGTCTACTTTTGGGGGCTGGAGCAAGGCAGAGGCAATTTAGTGGAGCCCAGGATGGTTCATACAGCTGTACAGCTTTATTCCAGTTATACTGAATAAATAAGGTTAATAAAGTACAGATTTATTTATAGTTCTCTCCAGTGAGGAGGGAAGCTGTTAGAAAGGTACGTGGTTAAAGCAGTACTGTATACATTTTTTCCCTTATCAATTTACATTATGCAAACATCTCATGCATATAAAAAGTGGGGTTTTGTATCAGTGGAATTATATACAGTATTTTGCGGTTCTATACACTCAGGTTAGTACATATTTACATGTAGAATGCACATAGGATTATGCTCGGGCCAAACACTAAAAGAAAACATGCGGTAAATGGTTGCTTTAATAAGTCCTGTTCCATTGAAAGGAAATAAAACCTGAGTATTAATGAGATATAATTATATATTTAAAATCTTTTCCCTTGTGCAGTATACAGAATTAATGCCAGTAAACTCACAAACTGCAACATTCTACTCCATTACATCTGCAATGATTAGAGATAGTTTGAACATCTGGCATATAATCTGTGATAGAAAACAGCATTCTGCACTTTAATGGACGTCTGGAGGCTACACATATCTGATTTTATTTCTTTGCATTAACTCTTTACTAGGAGGAGAAGATTTGGTGCCAGAGCACCTTCTGTCTTTTGCTGAAGTTCCACTTACCTCTGCTATTTAGCTCTCGTCATACATGTTTACTTTTCTTTTAACATCAAAGCTAAAATGGAATCCATCAGATTTATAAGGTGCTATTTGTAAATTAGACAATTGAACAACATTAATATTTATATGTTAAAAATCTAAGAAACTCAGCCAGTGAAAATGAAGACCATTTCCTCATTTTCGATTAATCAAGAACATTAAAATGAAGAAACATTCACAGTTCCTTTGTTATTTCAAAGACATTCAGAATAGCCTCTCTTAATTTGGTTTCCTTTCATAATCTTGTACATAACTTGCCTGTCTATGCTAAGGTTTTCAATATTTGTACATTTTGATGTATCCTAAGTGCAAATATCCAAGAGCGTCTTTGACTGGCACTGACTTTCATTGAGAAAATTAGATTTCTCTGCTCGTGTAGGGTGTGTTTTGCCCCGAGCTAAACAAGCTAGGTTTTAGCCCTACTGTGTTTTATATAGAAAAGAAAGACACTTGGCTGAAAAGAGAATGAGACTGACAGTATTATCTTTTGCGTTATTTATTGAAATATTAGCTAATACCAACTCCTAAGGAAGCCTTGAAATTGGACTCTGAGTAGTAAATGAGACTGATTGAAGTATAGTATCAGTAGAGATCTGCATCACTGTTGAAAGGGTTTAGCATTTAAGATGACCTGAAATAGGAATATTCTTGATGATCATATGTTGGAAGGACAGAGAATACGTGCTTGTGTTATGCTAGTGTTACATGGAGTTTTGTAATATACTAACTTGTATCTCAACTACTATGGTGTAATGAAAGCAATGGTTATGAGCAGCTTCTGTTCAGGAGTTTAATAATTAGCCAAAATACAGGTGCAAGAAGCAATCTTTAGGACCTGGGACCTTACTGCGATGGTTCACAGGGGGAATTCAAAAGGTTTCATGGGTACATTACTGTACAGAAACACTTAAGCCACACATTGTACATAGAGAAATGTTACAAGAAAGAACTGGGGATAATCATTTAGCATGAAGACTACCTAAGCAGAGATCACATGCAATACATTAACCTGCTACTGAATTGATTCCTGTGTTGGTAGAAAATGGAAAACTTCCAGTTGTATGAAAATGAGAACATTGTTCACTTTACAAGTCAGGCTGAACCCAGTTCAGCAAAGATTAGGAAAAATTAGCTTAATTATAGCTCATGGTCTAATACAACGTGGGCCATATTTAATGGGAGTCCCACACAATGCATCTGAAGCCGGAAAGTTGTGGGTGACTTCTAATTCTAGTTGTCTTTGACACAGGATGGAAATAAAATTATTAGCAATATATTTGGCAATTTAGAAAGAAAGCTTTGGATTTAAAGTGCTAAAGGATACAGATAAGTTGATGCTTATTTGGGAAGCTGCTTACCTGGATCTATTAACAGGAAGGCTGGGTTTCTGATCTCCCAACACTGGGATAACATTGATCTGTCATTAAGTTATTCTCTGTCATTTACACAGGAAGATCAGCTAGCAAGTGTGCATTCTTAGGGCCCAATCCTGCCCGCACTGAAGTCAATGAAAGCTCTCATTAAATGGGAGACTGGGCCAAACTGAGACTTGGCGTAAGCAACTCCACTAAAGTCACTGCAGAAAATAAAGATTCAAACTGAAGAATTTAGAAAATCCCATTGGTATCCTGAGAGCAGACTTTGGGTATAAATCAGATCTTTCTTTGCCAATGAATTGTACCCCTTACTTAGCGGCCTGGTTCGAAGGTAGCATGAGCTTCGCCACCCCAGAGGGACCTTGAAGAGCAATTGTATCTTCCCTACCCGAGCTCCCCAGAGTGTGTCTGTGGAAGAGACAAGAGGACAGGAGATTTGCACAGGCAGCACCATACTTTAATGGTGCAACAGACACTTCCTCTTGGGGAGTTCGGTCTGACCTGGAGGCTGGTGCAGAAGGAGGCTGGTGGCCTTGTTAACTCCCTGCTCTCTTTAGGGCAGACCCTGGGGAGGCACAGAGGAGGCAGTCCACGAGCTCCAAGAACAGGGACTGCTATTAGCCCTAGCCCGTTAGTGGACCGGGGGGAAAGGGCAATGCTCCAGAGAGAGGAGACAGGCATGGACAGTGAGAGCAAGACAATGACCAAAGTTATTAGGCCACAGGTTATTGTGTAATGTACTTACAGAATCCTGCCCTGCAGTGATGCAGAAATTGGGGTAGAGGGCATAAGACGACTCTTCTGCCATGCAAGCAGGAGAGCAGAATCCTTCAATAATGCACAGAAGAATGAAAGGGGGATACATTTGGTAAATATGCTGGCCCGTGCACCACATTCGAGTTCACTGGTCAGGTGGTTAGCACCTATTTTGCAGCCAGCTTCAAGTACTGCTCGAGACTGCTCACAGAGAATTAGCAAGAACACACTGGTGGCTTTCAGACAGTCTGCCCTACAAATGCTATTCCACTGGACGCCAACCACACTACCTGGGACCATGGCGTTACCCTATATTTGAATTCTGCATATGGTCTTTTGTAAATAAGATGTATATCCAGTGGTTTCAGATTTCAAAGGGAGGAGGGTGGACTGGGCTAAAAATCCTCAATTCTGCTAAGAAACACATTCTGGAAAAAGAAGGAGTAGTGCATTTTTTCCTTGCTTCTTGAAACCATCTGTATTAAGAGATTAGTGCCTCTTTACCGGAGACATAGGCCAAAAGCGCAATTAAAAAAAATTTAATTTGGCCCTGGAGCTCTTAGTTTAAAATCAGTCAACACCAAAAATACTGTGATGGCCACCAAAATGAAGGAAGAGAAGGAAATGGTTGGAAGCAGGGAAGTGAGGCAGGATGGGTGTGTGTGAGTGGGACAGACAAGCAAAGCATGGGGGCATGTTTATGAGAAATTGATGTAGATTTTCCTCCCGAACAAAAGGGATACTATTTTGTTGGTGTGCTTAATATCAGGAGGAAACTAAAGGTGTAAGAGGGGAGCTGGAGGAGTGGCCCCAAAATAAGGGAATGAAGAAGAGCCCAAATATGAAATAATCAGGCTTTTACAGTTTGACAGAAGACAAAATATGCAATTCTCACAGAGTGTGTGAAAATTAATAATAAGAGCATGAGACTTGATTTGGATGGTGTCTCCCTCTGTGTTTGGAAAGCGCCAAGCACATTGTGTGCTGTCGCGGTAAAATTAAGTAATCATAGTCTATACTGCATCATTTCCATTAACCTCGAATTATAAAGTTAGAGCTAATTAACTTACTAGTAAGGACTGAGAAAAACAGACCAGTCCCTTTAAGCCTAATTTGCCATGATCATGCATAACATCCCTTTCAGAACAGGGGAATCGTTGGTCAAATGTCCAGTTAAAGATGCTACCGAAAAAATATTTCCTTTTTCCGTACATCATTCTACGTGCATGGGGGAGGGGGTGAATGCATGGCAGGTGGTGAGCTCATCCTGAAGTCTCCAAATATAGACAGAAGAAAAAACAGAATGTTCATTTGAAAAGATTCTCCTCTCTCTCTCTCTCTCATACACACACACGCTCTCTCTCTTCCACCCAGAGATTTGGAACAGACCAATTACTTTTCCTCAAATTCTGTAGGCCTTTAAAGATGGAATAACATCCAGTACTTTGACTCCAAAGGGAATAACTCAACACACGAAGTGTGATGCTACAGGGCAATGCCAACACCAAAGAGTATTTCAAGTATTTTAGCTAAAATGTGCCCCAGGTTAAGAGGCCCTCTGGAACGGCAGTGATCCTCCATGAAATACTTGCTTCCCCTGGAACAGAGGTTCGCGATCATTTCATACTGGGAAAGCACATAAAAGATGTAGCAAAAAAACCTCCTTGCACTTCTCCACTTCCTGGCACCTTATGCAGCTGTTTACACCTGTGCAAAGTGAGTGGGGAGTGGGTGTAAAATATTACCAAATCAGAGTATGCCACTTATTCACACCAGTCAGAATGTTTTTCACAGCAGGAAGTGTTGACAGTTCTCATGATAAAATCAAAAGCCTTGTGATATTTAATGTTTTATGTAAA
This sequence comes from Mauremys reevesii, assembly GCF_016161935.1. Taxonomy (NCBI): domain Eukaryota; kingdom Metazoa; phylum Chordata; order Testudines; family Geoemydidae; genus Mauremys; species Mauremys reevesii. The sequence goes on along the minus strand of NC_052638.1, from coordinate 23,224,851 downwards.
ATCCCAATCCTGTGGAGTCAGGACACCAAAAAAAATCTCAGTTTTGATTTTAAAAGCTGAAGTTTCTAGTCCTTATTATTGCAAAGAAAAGCTTGTAAATATGACCCAAGTGCACCCTAAAGGATCAAAAAACAGAAAATAATTTAAAAAGATGCTTGTATTTATTATTTTAAAATAAACTTGATTTTTAAGCCACTATTATGATTTTGGGGGCCTGGTTCATGATTTTTGGATTGGCAATACTGCATAACTCACTACACAGGCTGCAGTCCAGGGGAGACTGAGGCTCTTGGATTTTAAGGTATGAAGCCTTGTGTTGTATACGTGTTAAGAGGGCCATGTGTTGTTAGGAAATCCCAACTCACAACTACAGAGACTTGTGTTGTGCATAACCCCCCCACAAGCAGTTTATCATAGAATATCAGGGTTGGAAGGGACCTCAGGAGGTCATCTAGTCCAACCCCCTGCTCAAAGCAGGACCAATCCCCAGACAGATTTTTGCCCCAGATCCCTAAATGGCCCCCTCAAGGATTGAACTCACAAACCAGGGTTTAGCAGGCCAATGCTCAAACCACTGAGCTAGCCCTTTCCTCATGCTTTAAGCAGGGACCATCACACAAAAATGATGTCATCAGCCCACTTTCTGCAGTCCTCACATTGGACAGTCTCTCGCCCTGGTGCTGATGTGCTGTTTGCTCCAATATCCTCCCATCCTCTCCCTCAGTTTCCAAACTGATCCAACTCTCCCCGCTTTCTTCTAATAAACCCACTATAGGATTTAAACTACAATGACTCATGGCACTAACATGCCATTTGCAGCCATCATGCTGTTCGGCCTGCTTGTATGTTATATACCTTCTCCCTACTCTGTCTTGTGGCTCTTTAGATTGTAATATTTGGGGCAATGACAAAGCTCTTACCATAGGTTTATAAATTACCTAGGCCAATGGCCCCCATTCTCAACTAGCCCTAGGCACTACCATAATACCCAAATCCTCAGCTGAGGCTGAGTGCATGGTGCAAGTCAGGAAGTGGGGATTGAAAAGATGGGCGTAAGTCAACTTTGGGCTCCCCTGATCCTGGGCCAGAAGTATGCTGGGCTGCTTCTCTGGCATAAGTTAGAGTATTTACCCTAGGAGGCATTGCATGCATAGTTACTTTGCTTTGGGCGTGTGAAAAACACCACTGAGCTGATTGGTGGGAAACTTGTTCCTTTATGCACATTAACAAAAGTGTTAGGGGTATAGTGAGGGAAATACTTGAAACCAGGTTGGAAGTGATAAGTACACTTCCAACTCAGAAAATAATCTTGGTTTTCATTAATACATCAGTAGAAACCAATGGAGAAACACATCTTGTTATCTGGCTTCTCAGATAGTAGACACTGGTTCATTAGCTTTAAAGCATATCAACTGGATAACACTATTTATTCCATATAGAATAATGATCTACTTTCAGAGAATACAATATTGCACACGCAGGAATGAATTCATCCATTATTCACTGCTTAAAGACACACACTTACGTAAGGGAGAGAAAGAGAAAAGGATGGAGACACTAAGCAGGTCCTACAAAGGAAAGGAAAGCCGAGGAACACATGTCCTGGAGCTATTACACAGCATACAGTACAGTAACTACTGTTTACATCAGATTAGGTTACATTAGATGGATTTGTCACCCTGGTTCTGTAGTCATATTTAAGAGATGGAGTAAAGATGCAGGACAAAAGTGTTCAGATCTTCTTTCTGGGTCCTAACATGGGGCTTCTGTCTAGTGGAAAAACAAACTGTTGTGCTGTTAGAAGTATATATATCCATTGAGCTAGTTTAGATCTGTGCAGTAGGAGATAATTCCACAGACATGTTAACAGCCCCTTCAGAAATACTGTGATGTTAACTCTACCAGCCTGCAGTAGCTCTGCAGTGTTCAAGCTATATAGTTGACAGTAAAAATATTATAAAAAAGATAGCTACTGCATGTTTAAAGTGTGTCTCAAAATTAAATCTCAGCCATTAATTTTTCCTCCCAAATTACTAAAAAGCAACAGTCCACACTAAAGACTAACCGCTTGTAAAATTGGATTTTTAAAGATGAAGTCTTTTTTAAGCCAATGCTGGTCCAAAGAAACATTAGAACAATTCTACTACTGAAAAAAAGGCAGTTTAGCTAATTCACACTATGAAAAAAAATGGATTCACTCCGATCATATCAATGTTTCAGACATTGTGATTTAAAACAGCTGGGATATTAAGCCTCACAAAATATAGTCTACTGGATGATTCAGAACATTAGTAATGAGATATTGATCCTTTCACCATCAGGTCATAGGTTCAAATTAGCTTAGGCTGGTAGTGAGTTTGGTTGTGCAAATTTAATCATGTTTAAAGTGAAACACTAGTGCCAGGTGCTCTGGTCTGGTTTCGTTGGGGTGGGCTTTAGGCTTGATTTTTGCCCAGCTCAGTGCTGGGTTGGGTCCCTGGCACAATTATAGCCACCTGAAGGCTGCTCCAAACTGCACCCACTGTCATTGGCAACCACCAGCTGTTCTGACATACAGTACACAGGAACACACTGGCCACGTCCCTACATTATTGGCAGGAATAAAGTTAGGGAGGGGGACAGGGGCTACAGGAGCCACCAAGAGCTCTGTGCCAGCTAGGCATTCCCAGATACAGAAGGACTCCTCCACTGGCCTACTGCAGCTTTTCACTGGGCAACAGACACACAACTAGCCTGATGGACTGAAGAATCTGTCCCTTACATTTTCAGAAACTCATAGGGTGGGGAGTAGGAGGATGCTTTGACTGTCTCCTTCCTTCTTCACTCAGGGGAAGAGACCCGAGTGCCTTTTAGGTCTTGTAGGCCTGACATTATATGGAATAGAGTTTTAAAGGGATGCCTCACATCAACCAGGACTGATACACACCAGCACTGACCATCAGCACCTGGCCAGTGGGCTGAGCAAGAAACAGTAGTGTGCAGTGCAAAGCACAGCAACGAAGTGCCCCTAGCATTCTCATTTCTCTATGCTGGAGCCCAGGAGGCCCAGATTTCAGGTGGCTGTCTCACCAAGTACAAAGGCAGGTTGGAAAGGGAGGCTATTTTGGCACTGCTGCTATGCATTTCCTTGCAATTTCAGTGGAAACATGAATTTGCATGTCACCAGAACTGTACATTTTTATACTGTTATATGAAAAAAATGCCTGTCAGCTGCTACATGATCTAATGTGAACTGATTTGGTGGTTTCAGTACCACTTCCACTGCACAAGACTATATAGCAAGAGTCACCACCATAATTGACTGGCATTAATTTGAACCTCGATAATTTATCTGGTACCATAAAGGTGCACAATCTTCATTACAGCCTCATCTGAGAGACTAAAGAATTGATTTTGCTACTCCACCACAACTGCTCAGATCAGATTTGACACTTTGGTGATGCAGATGCTGTACCTGTTCTATGATATAAAAGAGAATTTCAGGACAGTAAGTCTGTCACCTTTCAGGAGTACTGAAGTTTAGAAGATCCCATAAATCCTGGGAAGCCTTTGATAAAAGATAATCACAAGTGTACAGGGGACGGAGATGTGTAGAATTAGTTACCAGTGTGCCTATGGGATATTGCTGGTCACTAAGAGGCTAGAATGACACATTATTGTGCTTCATTTGTCACCTACCAGGCCATCCACATACAGTACAAGTGTCAGTGGCTTCCTCCTATACACTAACAGTTATAATTCCTGGGGTTCAACAGGAGAAAACAATATACCACAAGGTGTATGAACTGACCGTTGTGTAATTAAGCTAATGTGAACAGTGATTTAAAAACTAAGCCAACACAGTCATCACTATGACACTCAAAGTAGGAAGCTAGTAACTGAAGTGTCATCTCTCTGCAGTTGGCTACTGCACTGGGAAATGAGGAGACAGCATCTTACTGGAAGTGGAAATAAAAACGATTGTTAGTAGATCATGGTGTTTTCTGCTCTTTTCTGGATCATGGCTATTTCATGCTCACTGAGAGCTTGAAAATAGTTTGTTACTTAAAATATTGATGTATGCAACTAAATGCACAAAGTCCAAAGTTATATTGGATCATGCTATGGTATATTCAGGTAATCATTGCTATTAGCTATGGAAGAGGTGTATTACATTACTCAGTTGTAGTCTGTCTTTTTGCCAGTGCAAACATGCTCCCCCAACTACTGCATCCAGTCTAAATTTAAATGACTCCAGTGAGGGAGCTCCCACAGGTCCTATAGGCTTATTGTTAGAAATGGGATGACACAAAGAAAAAAATCCTACTAGTTATATTCCCTTGGACTGCTCCTTCTTTGGATTTTGCATCAGTAACACTTTTACCCAAATTGGCATTGGGCTTTGCTGCTGACACAGGTTTCCCCGCTTCCAGACAGGGGTGGCAGGCTGGGGAGAAAACCCACCTCAACTGCTAACATTGTTAACATGAACAACAGCTCAGCTAAAACCTAGACTTCCCTAACCTCCTCTAGGTTCATCATGCCTGTCCTGAGCTCAGCAGCCCACAGGACCCTCTGAAGGATTTTGCTCCTACCTCTCACTGGCAGGTGCATCCATTCTTCCCCGGGAAGGTAAGAGGAGTCTTTCTGTGCAGAGCCATGCAAACGGCCCTCCTGCTCCTTTCAAGTCTCTCCTTGAACTCAGCAGACTCACTGTACTCAAGCTACTCTACTCAGCAGGCTTGGATCTGAGTCACATGGTCCTATCATGTGACACTCCCCCCACTTATGCCTTTCACCTGAGGAGGTGGGCTAACCCAAGTCCCTTAAAGGGCCAGCCCACTGTGTGACTTCCTAAACTTGCAGATGCTGGATCACTCTATCCCTCCTTTGGCTGAGTTACATGCATTTGGTTGTTTTAATATTTCCTCTTAATTCTAGTTGCTCTTCTCTGTTTCTTGATATCTTGCCGATAGTGAAATGCTCAGAATTGTGCACAGTATTATAGGTAGAGTCTTACCAGTTCTATTAAAAGAGGAACTATTCCCCCCATATCAAAACACCATGTTTCTGCCAGTCCTAAAGAGCACTGGAGTTTATTGTCCATGCTACCAGCCAACATTTCAAGATCATCTCCAGCTTCCTGCCGCTAGCACACCTATATTCTTTTTTAACATAATGGTTTCTCATGTGTCTCCATTTCATTGCATATCTGCATGTTGAATAATTTTCCCTAGATGCCTTAACTTGCATTCCTCTAGGCCAGGGGTGGCCAACCTGTGGCTCCAGAGCCACATGCGGGTCTTCAGATGTTAATATGCTGCTCCTTGCATAGGCACCGATTCCGGGGCTGGAGCTACAGGTGCCAACTTTCCAATGTGCCGGGGGGTGCTCACTTCTCAACCCCTGGTGCTGCCACAGGCCCCACCCCCACTCCATCCCTTCCCTTCCCTGAGCCTGCAGGGTCCTTGCCCCTTTCCCCTTCCCCTCAGAGCTTCCTGCATGCCACGAAACAGTTGATTCAGAGGTGGGGGGGGGGAAGGGGCACTGATCGTCGGGGCTGACGGTGGGTGGGAGGTGCTGGGACCCGGGGTGGGGGGGAGAGCTAATGGGGGAGGCTGCTGACGTATTCCTGTGGCTCTTTGGCAATGTACATTGGTAAATTCTGGCTCCTTCTCAGGCTCAGGTTGGCCACACCTGCTCTAGGCTGAATTTATTTTTAATTCCTATCCATTTTTCTAACCTCCCTAGGCTCCTTTGTATTATTTCTCTGTCCTCTGTGGTGTTTGCAACCCCTCCTAATTTACTATCATCTGCAAATTGAATTACTGTGCTGTTTAGCTCTTTTTTTCAGATCATTAATAAAAATGTTAAACAAAACTATGCCTTCATCAGATAATAATGCTTATGAAGTAGCTCCAAAGAGGTGAGCCTGTGGAAATATAATAGGATGGAAGCTCATCAAAAATTATTTGCTCAGATTTTTGGTTGCATTGTTCAGCATTTGCCCATTTGATATTAGCAGATGCAATGAAAACAAAAAATAACTTTATAGCTTCAAACCTAAATAATATTTATCTACAACAGTGGTCATCAATAGGCAGACTGCAGGCCAAATCAAGACAGCCAGGTGCTTTTGAATGGACCCTGAACTTTTTTTATTTACTTATCATAATTGTAATTTTTTATTATTATTATTTTCTCTGGAGTCTGGACCTTGGCCAAGAAACTTGGACCTTGACAAAAAATAATTGACTACCCCCAGTCTACATGCTACACACACAGGGCTGGTGTCACATCGCAGTGAGTGCCCAGTCACACCATGGGGTCTATTCTAAATGAAAAAATGTCAAATGTAGATACATGGTAAAATTCTCAAAGGTACCTCAGTCCCATTTTCAAAAGAGCATAGGAACTTAAGTGCATTGAAAATTGTACCTATCATGATTATTGCAGGTACCTCAGTCAGTGGATACTGTGTTTTAGCAGTGCATATTGTATATATATATCATATAATTATAATTCATAAACGGGGTCAAGTCTATAAAATACTGTGTGTCTCCTGGGAGGTATTGACCATCCTCAGCTCCTTTTGACATCAGCAGGATCTGAGAGTGCTCAGGAGCTTGTAAGATCATGCCCATGGTTGTGATGTAGATATGTGCAATATTTCTGTGATTGTAGGACAATGTATGAATTTAATTTATTTTTCTAGAGAATGTAGGTGAAGTGAAATCATTTTTCTCTGTCAGTGCTTTCCAACCCTTCTTTTCCTAGCCAATGAGGAGAATAATGTGAAAAACATACTTGCATGCAAAACCAGAGTAAGAAGTAGAAAGAGTTCCAATTACCAGATTAACAAATTCCAAGGCTTTGTCCCAAGATATGTTCAGTTTAAAGCAAAAATCATTATTTGGTGACCTTTGGCATTAATGTGTGCACAAAGAAACGTCTGATTGTGATGTGGGAAAGAGGACTACTAGATGAACTTTTGGATAATTACTAGTTAACAGTACTGGAAACTTCCACAATATGGTGAAATTTTGATTTCAAATTGCTCTAAAATAACATCTTTCTTCCTTTCTTTCTATGCTAGTGATTAACATGTGGGTTGCTACTAAAAAACAACTGAGCGAGCACCACACTATTGTGTTTGATTTTACCATGGTATTTTTGGTATCTCCTGTGCATAGAATAGGAACCACAGAGGTAAATTCAAGTGCAGAACTATAAAACTTGAGAACAATTTGTTTCTTATTCTGTTATAAAATTAGAGATTATAGAAGATTGAGGAAGATCCTGAGGTCTCCTTTTCCCGTTCTTCTCTTGTTTCTTCACCTCTCATCTTTATCACTTTGTCCCTTCTTTCCATTACCCTGATCCTACTCTGTTCTTTATAGGTCCTATACAGCACCCATCATTATGATATCCAAGTGTCTACCCTAGCTCCTTTTCTTTAACCTGGGACAGACCCAAACTCCTAGTCTCCAAAAAGGCTCCTTTGGCACTTGGTGATCTTCTGACAGTGAGGAGCCAGTTTCTAGTCTCACAGAGGCTCTGCTGGCCTCTGATTGGACATTCTGTTCAATTCTTTGATGCTTGTCAGTAGTTCTTCTGCTGGACTCTCATAAATATCTGGTTAACTTCCATTAAAGCTAATAATAATCAGAAATTTCTTGAGTGTTGATATGGCGACTGTTTCTGCCCCCATTTTAGTACAATAGATCTTTATCACATTAACTTCAGTGGGGGTAGGATTAGGCTCTAAATGCCAGAGACTATAATACCAGAAGGCCTGCGCCTGTTCTCATTGATGCCACTAGGATTTTAATGGTCTTGACTTCAGTGGAAGCAGAATCTGGCTGAAAATAATTAAAAAGCCAACAAACATGATTTTTAAAGTTTACTGAAAATTAACAAATAATTTAAAATGGACTCATAGACTTTAAGGCCAGAAAGGACCACCATGACCACTGAGTCTGATCTCCTGCACATCGCAAGCCACAGACCCTCACCCACTTATCCCTGTAATAGACCAATAACCTCTGGCTCAGTTACTGAAGTCTTCAACTCGTGATTATGTCACAACATAATAGATAAAATTCTCCTCTTGGTTATGCCAGGACAACCCACTGAAGTCTGAAAGGAGAAAGTGAGAGGAGAATATGGCTCATGGATGAGAATACATTTCTCCACTGAGAAAATATGCAGCACTTTGGGGAAAACATAATACAAATGTTAAGAGTCAATGCTTCAGCAGATTGGAATATTTCTCATATAAGGCCTGCTTCCAAATCCAGTGATGCTAGTGGAAATTGAAATTCTCCCACTGATTTCAGCGGGCACTGGAAAAAGCCCCTATTGAATCCAGGTCATAATACATTACTACAGGGTCCTGGCATAAATAAGCTGCATATTAAAGACTAAAACTAGCATAATTCAGCAAATATTGTTCTTGCCTTCCTTACTGCAGACATGATGGCCAAGACATCTTATGGGAGATTTTAACACAAGAGCTATTTCTTCTGTTGGCATGAATATCACAATTTTTCTTTATTAGTCCTTGTGTTTTACACATCATAATATGAATTACTCAGAAGACTCACACAACACTTTTCCTTAATAATAAACACCAATGGTAATAATGAATAAAAAAACAAATTAAAAAAAACAGTGGCGTAACTGTAAGAAAAGCATTATATCCCTTGTTGAAACATTTCTCAAAATGTGCAGTCTGCATTTTTATGTATATATCTTTTTCAACTAAAGGTTTTTTCTCTAATTTTATTAATATTGTGCCTGATTTGCCAGGGCCCTCCTTCAATTTTCTTCTTTTCATGTGACAGCTCCATTACTGGGGGTTTCCAACCATGTAGCCCATTCTGTACCATCCTGTTATTCTGCAGCCCAGCATCTCCTGGAGTGCTGGATGTCCGGCCTGCTCCCCTCCACAGTGCACCTTAAGGAGACAGATACCGTTTTGGTACCACTTACTTTGGCCATGCCTGGTCTGCTCCTGCTTGCTTCTCCTCCCTTGCACTTCCTTCCTGTGCTCTCTTACCAGTCTCCTTGCTAATTAGCTCATTAGCTGCCCAGCTCCAGTCTGATCTGGTAATCAGGAACTCCTCTCCTTCATCAGGCTCTCCCCGCAGGGGATCTGAATCAAGAGGCAGACTGGCTTGACAGACACAGGAATGCCTGAATCAGGAGGTTTTCAATCTCACCCTTCAGACATTTGGCCTGCCTTCACCTGAACTATTCATCAATAATCTGAATGCAAAGAGGCCTAAGTACTTCATCAGGGCGACAATCCCCCCAGATTCATGGGGCAGATGCCTTATTGCACAGTTGACTGCAAGACCTACTCTGTGTTTCCACCCTTTCTGCTACTGGGGAAAGCAATCCCAAAAATAAAATGAGAACAGGTGAGGGTAATACTGATAACCCTACACTGGGTGAGGAGACCTTGGTTTTCAGATCTAACAGAGCTGAAACTGGAGACTCTGCTCCAGTTTTCCTGGAGACTGGACATTCTCTCACCATGTCCTCTTCTTCATCTGGACCTGGTTCACTAGCACCTTGGTTATTGAGAGGGAAGCACTAGAAGGTCTGGATCTATCCTTCAGAGCATTAAGACGTTGCTTTAATCTAGAAGAGTATCACTACTAAAGGTGTACTCCTCTATCTGGTCCAGATGCAACCACTGATGCCAAGAGCACAGTGCAAATCCCAGAAATCCAGGAATTTCAACCATTTTGGATTTTCTCCAAGAAGGCATAGACAGAAGATCTTCAGCTCAGTACCATTGTATGTCAGGAGTCCATTCATAGTAGTGTGTTATTTGCTGGATCCTTGGGTTCCCTGGCTGACAAAACCCAGGTAGCCAGATTCCTTTGAGCAGTCCAGTTAGCCAGACTGGCAGTCAGGCCACTTGTTCCAAAATGGCATGGTGTAACACTGTCTTTCAGCCTGGTGCCTCCTGCTGACAGTCATTCCATTGCTGCGGTGGTCTCCCTTCTCGTAACTCAGCCCTCCAGCCACTCTTTCTGGGGTAACAGAAAGCCAAACATCAAACAGTCCAATGTCCTCCCAAGAGGGTATTTGGTCCCAACTCTGCACTCATGCCACTTTGACAGTGATTGGTAGGGGAACCCGTGCCTTCCCACTACACTGAGTTCCAGGGACCCTATAGCCAGCAGCCAAGGTCTGCCCAGCCCCACTCCTTCTAGCTATTGTCCTGGCTCCTTCCGACCCAGCCTTTTTCAGACCTTCTTCTCTTCCTTTTTCAGGGCTAGGACTCTTAGGGCTGGGCCCTCTCCTGGGCTTCCTCATCACTACCTCCTATTACCAGAGAGTGACTGCAGATTCACTCTCTCCCTACAGCTCTTCTGCTCTCTATTTCTTGGCTTTATAATCACCATGCAGCCCCTCCTCAGCTATTCATCCCTCCCTAATCATTAATTAAATCTAGCTTTCTCTCTTTTACAGGTCTGTTAATTGGCTTCTTAGGCCCACATTAACTCATTGAAAACGGGTGTATGGGGTACGCATCCCTCATAGGGACCTGCCCCTAGTGTTCAGGATCTTAACAAGCCATCCCTTTGAGCTTTTGACATCAGCGTCAGCATTTTACTTATCCATTAAGATCTGTTTAACAGCGATCATGTCAGCCAGCTGAGTGTTAAACTGGCAGCCTAATCTATACATGAGCCTCACTGCATGTTTCACAAGGACAAAGTAGCACTCAGGACACCAGAATCCTTTCTTCCTAAGATAAATTTCTCCTTCCACACTTCTTCCCAAGAGGTTGTGCTTCCTTTGTTCTGTCCAAAAGCATCCAACTGAAAAGATGTGGCACACCTTAGAGGTCAGAAAAATCTTAAAAATGTATTTCAATGTACAGAATCCATGAGAAGACTGGACTCCCTATTCATGTTCCTCCATCCAAAATTCCAGGGACTCAGAGCTTCCAAGTCTTTCATTGCTAGGTAGATTAGAGTAGGCATTGCGGAAACCTACAAAGTATCAGAGGTTCCTGTTCCAGAAGGGATCAAGATGCACTCCACGAGATCCTTAGCAACCTCATACAAGTGTATTCACTTTGGAAATTTGCTATGTGGCCACTTGGTCTACAGGTAACACTTTCATTAAGCACCCTAAAGTGGATTGATACAGGTATTTATGCAAATTAAACTGAGAATGTACTAGTAAACTAGCCTGGAATAAATTATGCTTTATGTCAACAGGAATAAAAAGTCTCTGTTTTGGTGAATTGGTAAGTACTATACTAGATAATAATGGCCTAGATAACACTTAGCTCTACCTTGAGTGCAGGGGACTGGACTAGATAACCTCTTGTGGTCCCTCCCAGTCCTACGATTCTATGACTTTATGTCCTCTGCAAAGATCTCCTTTGGCAGGAAAGTGCTACAAACGGTGGCACAGAAATAATGTAGCCCTTTGAGTGAGTCTACAGAAAGAGGAAGTACTCCTCCTCTTCCTTCCTACGGAACTTTTTCACTCCTCACTGCATCCCAGGCATCCAGAACTGTGGGAGACGCTGGGGTGCAGAATGGAAAATGTCTTACTGATAATTTCCTTTCTGCTAGCAGCATCGCTCACATTTCGACCCAGCCTAGATGGCTCGTAAGCCAAAGGTCAGATGTTAAAGTGAGATCATTACCATACACCCATCTTTCTTGGTCTAATGTACATAGCTATTTCATTACCTCCAGAGCATTTCTTAATAATAATGTTGTGCAAGTTTTACAGGTTTGGATGAACCCTTCTGGATGCAAGTGGGAGCAGAGGGGGCGTGGCCAGAGTGTGTGGTGGCAAAACATTGATCCTTTTCTGTAAGCTGCAGAGTGGAGGGGAGCAGCCTGGACATCCAGGATTCTGGGAGGTGCTGCTAAAAGAAAGGAAATTGTTGGTAAGAAATTTTCCCCTCTCTTTGTGGATGAATAGTCCTTTTGATCCATCCAGGATACTACGTAATCCATCCAAGTTCTTCAGTTTTACAGATGTGTAACTATTGATTTGAATGGAACTACACTACTATAAAACTGTAATAATGCAGTGATTCATCACATTCCAGGGCTAAGATTTTCAAACATAGGAGCCTAAAGTTAGATTCCTAAGTCTATATTTAGAATCCTGAATAAATGACCTGATTTTTCAAAAGTGCTGAGCAACCATTGATTTAAATTTACTGCTCTACACTTCAGGCCACTTTTTCAGGAATTTTAATATGGATGTTGGGGCCAAAATTAGGCTATTTTTATAAAAAAAAAAGTTTGCCTTTAACTTTGTATTTATGAGAAATATACATATTTGCATTCCTTTAGAAAGAAATATACTTAAATTCATTTAAATTTATTTTCAAAGCTGTCTTATTTTTAGCAACATTTCTAAACATTAAATGTACCTCCTACCTCATCTCTTCAGATGTACCTCATTGACTACCACTGTCTGCACAAGAAACAAAGCTTTTGTAATCTATTTCTGCAGGAATAATTGCTGTGTAACACACAGAAGACAACCCTTTATTACTTTGTTTCCAGTCTTCTTCCTATATTGAGAAACTGTAGATGAAGCAAGAATTAATGAGCATGAACACAGAGTAATTTTCATTGATTTTCTTGTGATATCAGAGAGTAGAGGTTCTCAAAAAAGTTTGCAAATAATGTGGTATAACAGAAAGTTAATATTATTTTCAGCTCATCAGAATGCTAAGCAAAGAATAAATAAAGTTTTTTTTCTCTTTCCTCTACCCACCCTCCTCAACCCCCCACCATCTAAAAAAACCCAAATAAACAAAAAACAGTAAGAAAGGATTTCTTAGCCTTTCAAAACCCTGGACCAGATTCTCACTTGGTGAAAATCAGTGTAATCCCATTTGATTTACACTAGCTAAAAAGCTAGCCCTCTATTTGAACGAGCTGTGGAGTTAGCTTTCTCTGCCAGTGTTCAGCATCATTCCACATGATTCTATAGAATTCTAATATAAATTCTGGTGATAAACAAAGAAAAAACAGATGGACAGAGAATATGATGAACAATTTGTGTCTGTACACATTTTTTCTCCTCTGTTAGCACCATTGAAATGCCTGATTTTTTTTATCTTTAGACTTCAGTTTTGCATTTCTCTTCATCTTGGTTTCTAGATACATTGTAAAAATCTTTTCAAAATATGAAGGAAATTACATCTAAGTCTCACTTTTAATATGCGTTCCATGTTTGCAAATGTTCCTTCATACATCAAATGTGTTGCTTCCCACCAGGTAAACTACATCTTATTGCTTACCATGTCTGTCTCTGCACAACATTTAGTTCACAAGGCATAAATAACAGTGTGTTATATAAATAATTACATGCATGAAAGGTTGTAAAACACTGAAGATGTATTTGTACTTTTACTTACGAGAACATTTTAAAATGATTGCCTTGTTCAATGTGTGGGTTTTTTTGTGTGTTGAATGGGGCACACACGCAGAACATGTTCCAAAGTTGTTTTTTTTTCCCTTTCCTTCAGGTCACACTAGCATTATAGTTAGCAAATTGATAAGGTTCCACCGTTAAGCTTTATTACTTGTGACATGAGCCTATGACACTTTATAAAAAGAAGTAATCCAGAACAATCTCTAGGTAATTAACACCTAGATAAACAAACATAAATTTCTATATTGCATTTATTTGGACTACCACTCAAATATGCGTGAACCATGCTTTTTTAATTAAAAGATAAATCTATGTGACACTTAGCCTCAAACTTAATTATTCAGCATAGTATAATAAAAAATAGAGCCCATTAAATGTGTCTTGCTCTGTATTTCTGTATTAACAGCAAAACAGTTCACTCTGGGATCATTTAAATTTTCTACCTCCTCTTTTCCTATTATTTCCCTGTTCATTGAGACTCTTTAAAAAACAAAAACAAAACCAAACAAAACAACAACCAAAATACGATTAGCAACACCAACAGGTGAGAAGCTGCAGAACTCTTCACAATCCCTTTGTATAGTGCTCAGCTGGATTACACTTTTAATATTACATTACACTATAGTTTTGCCTTCCCCTTACCCCCACCCAACCTTCCCCATGGAAACATACTTCCACTTTGGTAGCTCATGCCAAGCAGTGATACGCAGAAATGACAAACACAATACTTAAGAATAATTTCACTGGGATCGTGCTTACAATACACAAGGTGAGATTTTTATAATATACGGTTACAATACAGATGTTCAACAGATAAGGGAAATATTCAATTCCCAAATTACAGTAGACGAAGAGGTTATAGTCCTTATAAAAGTTTCAACAAGAAACATTGTCTGAAAGCTGAGAGCAGCTTTCTGATGTTAGGTAGAAAGACTCTTGTCAAAACATTCACCATCTGCATATGAAGGCTGCTGATCAGCTGGGCTAACAGAAAATCTTTACAAATTTGAGACAACAGTATTTAACTCTTTCAGACATTCTGTTTCCCGTGGAACAGCTTGGCTGTTGTTGCCATGTTTTCTGGTACAAGGCCTCACGGTGGTTCTTTTCCATGGTTCCTAAAGAATATGCAAACCATTTAATCATAGGATTCTATTATGCATATTGGATAATAAACGAGATTGTGTTTGTGAACATTTCCATCGAGGTGCAGAGAAACTGTTTCCGTTCAATATATCGGGATCCACATTTTCATTTAACGTCTGTTGAACCTGAAAGAAGGCTTGAAAATCTTTGGAGGAAAAAAATGGTTTGTTTTCCCTGGCTCCTGGAAACAATGACCTCTTGATATGACAGCACCCCTGGAGCAAGGCAGAGTAGAATTCATATACTGAAGCAAATAGATTTCGCCTTGGCATTTTTACCTACTATACTTCCCAGATGAGATAATGGGTTACATCAGGAAAGGTTGTGAGAAACCCCAAAATATGTATTAGTCATTTTGACGAACTTCTTGAATTTGAACCCAAATTTGATCTCCTAAAAATGCAATTTTTCCTAATTACATGTAGCTTTTCATTTTTCTCTTAAATGGTACTGGTCACATGATTTGTCATGGCAATATTTGCATTCCGCCCATTAAACTGAAAAGTCAATTCCTAGATGTAACTTTCAACAACTGATTAACTCTGAATTTCCTCATTGCTAGTCTTCTGTTCTTAACACTGCTAGGTAATTGTGTACATTAGCTCTACTGGTCACACACTCACAAGGATTGGAGAATCTGCTCAGCTCAGCAGTATGACCAGTATGACATTATTAGCAGAGTGTGAGTGGTTTCATCTAATTCTGTTAAAATTTCCCATTGTTGTTTCCTTCTCAGTTTTTCTGTGCAAGGCTCCCCTCTCCCCCTACTTTCTGCACTTTAGAAGTATTTAGTCTGCTTTGGTGAATCCATTTATTGATATGAGTTAATTATTGTTACTCTTTTCAATGAGTGTCAGTCAAGAACTTCAGATCCTTTAATGTAGTTGCTTCCAAGTATGAAAATCAAAACATATACAGGAAGAATAATGATGCATCCGGTAGAATATGAGGGCTCTTGCACTTGCAAATTCCTTTAAAATGTAGGCAATTTTCTTTACATGCACCATTACAATAAACCTCACAATTTTCTAAAGCCAAGTATATGATCTATACAAACAAATGTGTTTTAACATGAAACATGACTATATACATTACAGTATATGATACACACTTTAAACACTTTAAAATCAATGCTTGATAGACCCCAAGGCTTTTTTTCTGTAGTACATAATTAGTATTATATAAAACAATTATTACTACATGCTAAAACAGATTTCCACAGTCTTTCAATTAGTCACAATATATAATATATCTATATCTATATACTGTTTATATATTTGTTCTGATTAATAAGTGGACTGAGCACACACACCCAGCATAGTACACTCCAGTAACTGCCTAACAACAGTGAATTTACTGACATTATTTTTTAATATCTGACAAATCTGCAGAAAGTAATGTTTTAAGTGTTCCTAATAAACATATGCAAGTAGGAAAACTTTTTTCAGAGGTAGAGGTTTTATTGCGTAAAACACTGGATAAAACTGTACTGCTTCAAAGACAATTTTTATTCTAACAGCAGAAAGAAAACAGTCATTGCTGAAAAAACAACTTTTAATACTTCTATACCAGAATAAAGTTCTGTCAACTGATGTATTATAATAATAAATAATGACCAAGAATAAACTTTAAATACAAAGTTTTCTAATTGTTACAAGCATAGCAACAAAATCCTCTACTCTATTATTCTCAGATTTCCTCCAAGATAGAAATTTTTCTTTGTGTAGGAATGTAGACAGTATTATGACCAGTATCACAGACTACAGAAGTTACAGAGAAAAAACTTGACATGTTTAGATATGAGAAGCATGATGATATTCAGAAACTGACAATGCATCACTGCTGCTGTCACTTGTTTGTATTACAAGTTACAAATGTTCTGGAAAAAAGGTCTATGTCAGAGGGGAAAATAGGGACAGTAGCACCGGACCAAATGGAATCAACACACACATCACAAAGAACGGGAGATGTTTCCAGTGTCACAAACAGAATTATTGCCTGTCGTATCTGAAAATGCTCAGAAGACACAAAAGAATACTGAAAGAGCTCAAAAAGTGCAAGAAATGGAATGTGGGCTTTTTTTGTTTTTTCTTTTTTTTTGTTTTGTTTTGATGTTTTTTTTTTGCTAAGATATTGAAGGCGGCGCAAACACACAAAAGCAAGCGACTGACACAGTCACCAAACACAGTAGTGCAGTTAAAATCCTAAAGCTTACTACAGTCAGAAAGTTTTCAATAACATTTCAATCCTTTATCTAGGATCATAGAAACAGTTGCATTAAGTTTATCAACTCGATTTAAGTAAGGCAGTGAGAACTATTCTAGAAAAACAAGAAAAGCAGCTTGCTCTGTGCCAGATGGGTCCAAGTTACACAGTGACCTCATTCAAACTGAAACTTCAGTTGGATGACATCCTTTCCGACAGCATATGCAAACCGTATTCCTTATTAGCCTGAGATTTTTTTTCCAGTCTCAGGGTAGCGCTAAGAATTTTATTTACATTGATTGCAGTTTAGTATTTTTTGTAAACTGCTTTAGGCAGAGCTGAAGTTTTAAGGCCCTGGGGTTTTACTCTGTGCTCCCAGCCTGCAAAGAAATATTGACTTTTTTTTTTAAAGTCTGGATTATTTTGTTTTAGAAGAAGTTTATACTTCTCTGCTATCATAATAAACAGATAAACAGCACCGATTTTGCTTCTATCAAAGGAAGTACATTAAAAGGCTAAAATTGTATGCCATTCAAGCAGATTTAAGAATAAACCATTACCTATTATTCTTACTTTTTGTTTTTATTGTGGTGTTTCATTGTAGTCTCTCAAAAGCTTCCTATATGGCAAAGAACTTAATAAATTTGGAGGATCCAATCAGTAGAAAAGCTAAAATCTGCAAAAATATAGAACACATTTGTTTTACAAAAACAAAGAAATATTAGCAAAAACACTTTTCTTCATTAGAGACAAAGAGCAGGATGTTTGGATTCATATTTTAGGTCAAGCTACTTTATAAGAGCTTGCTCCAGAAGAAACTCCTGCACTATGTCTGTAACACTTATAAAACCTAACAAATGAAAACTAACCATGACTGGGGAATCCTTCATTCAAGTAAAAAAAGAAAGAAAAAAAAAGAAAGAAAAAGAAACCAACCCGCTAGTTAATAATATTCTGTTTCTCACCAGCACCTTCTACAGATAAGGTTGACTAGTTTCACTAAACAATGTTTTTTTTTATATATTGTACTTCTACTTTTACAACAACCTACTTCTTCATCAACAAGAAAGAAAAGAATAAAAGAATTTCCCTCAATACTGAAAGTTGATCTAAAAAAAAATGGAATTACACAACCAATCTGCAATCACACATTGGCCTTCAGATTCTTTCTAACCATTGATTCATTTGGCTGTATATATAAAAAAACAAACTGAAAATGTAATATATCACAATCCTTTCCAATATAGGTCAGTACTGACCCCAGCTTATGGGCCGTCTAAGATTTCTCCTATAGTGCAGTTGCAACACCACTTGAATTGATTTTCTCTGCAATGACAGCTCCAGTCAGACTGGCACCATGGCAGTCTACCAACACATCTCATTACTATGCTAAGCAAATGACAGCAGCTGGTGTCATATTATAAAGGTGTTTTCAACAATGAAAACACAGCCCCTCAATCTTCAAGGCAACACTAAATCATTTAGACGGTATCGTTTTTCTGTTAAGAGCATTATTTTTGGACAAAGACCACTTTGAAGTTTGAAATCGCTCTGCTTTTTAAATAACTAATGACCTCCTAACATTTTAAAATCACTTTATTATCCCACCTACATTGTTTGGAAGTACTTGTTGCCAGGTAACAGTTTAGCAGCCATTTTCAAGGGCTGGGAATTATTTTTTTTCTTTTTGTAATATATACGTGTAGAGATATATATATATATATATATATATTTAAATGTTTTAAACATCCTGTACACCACTGGGAATTTGTACACAATTCTTTTCCTTGGAATGCAGTTATCAAACTCTTACCCAAATGCACACCTAAGAACTGTGTAAAATAATATTGCAATATACAGATTGATTTGTTCAGCTGCATTACTCTTGGGCCTGGCTGCCCTCCTCTGTTAGCTCTGCTGAGCTCCCAGGTTTGACAGCTGCAGGTTCCTCTAAATTCCCAGAAGCCTCGGAGTCAACTCTGGAGCGCTTGAACCTGCGATCTGGATACTGGCTGTTGTCAAAAGGCATGCGATGGACACAAAGAACATGGGTCTTCAGATTTCCCTTCTGAGAGGCACTGTATGGGCAGTATCTGCACTGGAAAGGCCTGTGACCTGCATGACAGACAAAAGTCTGGTTAGTTTTTCTCATATTTACATTTTCACTGCAAGCCAGTTCTTTGCAAAGTGTAACAAAGAAATGCTGCTATAAGGAAGTGCTGCATGCATTGAGCAACAATAAGAAATTCATAGTGCTTTTGTTGAGTTCTATTCATACAAACTGTATTGTTAAAAACTCTTTTTCTGGGACATTAAAGAAAACTAAGCCATCCCCCCCTCCCTTAGTTAACATAATTGTTAAGCATTCACTCTGTGATCCAGTCTGAACACTTGCAAATAAAGTTAACCATATAATAGGTTTTTTTATATTTGTTGATTATCTAGAGCAATGCACGAATGACAATGTGCAGACCCAACTCTAATAAACATACTTTGTCTTTGGGTGGGTTTCTGAGGATAACATTGTATGTTTCATTTGATGCACATGGAGTTGTTGTGTTGTTTCATGATTTTCTGAATGGATAGCAATAATGCTGCAAATACTTACACATGTGTGTAACTTCACTGCAGTGGGACTACTCATGTGAGTAACGTGATGCAGCTGCATGAGTGTTTGCTGGATGGAGGCTCAAAACTATAGCTAATTTAAAAATAAAATATCCACTCTAGATTAGAAAAGGAAAGTTACTGCACAGAACCTGATGTGTATGAAATAGTGACTGAAAAACAGGCATGAATGAAACACAGCTCTTTTTAGGCAGTCTTGCAATGTGCTTTACATTATTTTTCATAATATTGTGACTTTGAATCTTGGTGCTGTATCTGGTATTGGAGGTTATGTTTCAGCAATCACATTTCAACCTATGCTGGGAAGTTGTTGATGTGCTTTACTGGAACTTTATGAGCTTTGTCTCTCAAATTAACTTAAACCAGGACCATCTGAGGTCAAATGCGCTTAGCTTGCTTTAATTTGCTCAAATAAATGAATAAATAAATGTGCCAGACCATCTACATAAATCCAGGACAAGTGAAAAACAATATCCAATATCCACATTAGAAGAGCACTTTCCTCCCTCTCCTGTTTCTATACTACATACTACCCATGAAGCAGAAGGAATAGTAGTAAAGTACTGTAGGTGTGAAAGCACTGCAGTGCACGCAGGGTGGGAAGGGGCCAAGAGTGGCTAGCTCGAGAAATGTCACAGGCAGGTGAGCTGTAGCCAATCATCATTTACGTGTTATCAAGTTAGTTTTACATAAGTAAGTGGAAGATGGGTAGCCTGGTCAGACGTTATTCCCATTAGAGAAAGAGGTCTGAAGTGACGCCAGGATTACACTGGTGGTGTTCTGGATGGTGTGTTGTCAGGAAAACTCACTCCATGTAAGAGATGTCATCAGCTGAACTAGAGTGCTTGGGCCCCTAAACCAACCCACTATTTTTAATGGAAAAAGTGGGAATTAGCACCTGAAGACTGAGTCCACACACAAGATTCTAGCTGCTCCTTGGGAGGAGGGAAGTGTTGTACCCAGAACACAGACCTATGGGCGTGTTTCCTCAAGCAGGGATACGGCATTTGTGTATGGAGGAGATGCCTGCCCATCATCAATAAATTGATGTCAGTTATGTTAGGACAGTGTCCTGCTCCAGAATACAAAATATTTACATTTGCCTAAATGGATCCACAGGACACAGTAAGTTGGTTTCTACCTAAGTCTCAGGCTTGAAGCACTCAAAGTTCTTCTGCTCCTCAGACAGGGAGATGAAGGGAAATCTTCCAGACAAGGTACTCAGGGAAAAGAGATGAAACCCCGAAATCATTAGTCTTAGCAAGGGCAAATTTCCAAGGAAAATTTCATCTTGGAAAAAGTAATAGGGAACATAATGAATAAAATTAGGAATAGTGGTTATAGAAATAGGAATGAGTCAGGAATTTTAGAGAGGAATTTCAGCAGGAGGACTACAAACAGAGGTCAAGGAAGAGATTACTAGACCTATTCAATGCATTTCAAGATCAGTCCCTTAAATCCAATGGACTATATGTCCATAACTGCACTCACAACATGTTTGAAAGTATCAGTTATATTCTTCCACAATCCACTTTTGTGCACAGAAAATGGGTGCAAAACTGAATGGGTTTAAAGACGGAGATTCACTGAAATTATTATTTGCATTGTTTTGGAAATTCTAAGCTAGGTTGCAAAACTCAGAAGAAAGGTCCAATAAAATCATTCAATTTCACAATTATCCCTTCAGTTCATAGAAGGAAACATCACACCTTGGAAAGAGACCTCAGTGATAAGGTATGAGTTTGGTCTATTTTATCCTGGCAAGGGTGTTTGTAGTTTTGATTTTAAAAATTCCTTTGTTTGTTCATCTGGTGGTTTATGCTGAGGATCACAGTACATGTATTTTAAACTGAGGGCAGAACCTGTACTGAAAATCCTGGGACCTTTATTTGCTGATAATAAGTAATATGTTGATTGATTGATATTATATATATATCTATATATATATATATCTATACACACACACACACACACACACACAGAGTACCTTTCATCTCAGGATCTCAAAGCATATAGAGAGGTGGGTACATATTATTACTCTCTGTTACAGATGAGGAAACTAATTTACAGAGAGATTAAGTGACTTGCCCAAGGTCACATGGGAAGTCTTTGCAGTCAAGAATCAAATGCATATCTCCTGACACCAAGTTCCTTGATATCACCATAAGACTACACTATGTGCCTGTTGTCAGATTCCTTTATGGAAATGAGGTCATCCTATCTGATTAAAAGGACCACTGGAATTTATACACTGACAAAATGTTTGTCACAAAGTGCATGTAAAACAAATTCTTCCTATAGTGAATAAATTAGCTGTTACTGCGTTGTAGTGAATTTATATTTTAGGATATATAGTAGCAGTAAATACAAGTGAAAACATCAGTATAATGAAGTCTCTATATATTATTAAAGCTAATTTGCTATAAACAGTCTAGTGTCTGCAAAGGTTCCATGTAAGAACACTTAAAATTGCATAGAGTAATACTGTCATAATGGGGACCTCATCCAAAACCTATCAAAGTCAACAAGAGTCTTTAAATTGTCTTCAGTGAGCTTTGGATCAGACCAATGTAGAACAGTGTTACCGGTTTCTTTACCTCCTGTTAAGGGAAAGTTACCTTTCTTTCCCCTAACATACTTTTATTCATCCATCCATTACATTTTAATTGATTTAAATTATCTGCAAACAGATACCAAATTATATTTCTGCAAGCTTCAGTTTGTACATTACAAACACACACAAAAAGCCCTATGTTCAATGAACATTATTAAGGTTGCAAAGTCAAGCAGCCAAAAAGTTGGGAAATGCCAGAATCAATGTTGCCTTTGCAACCTTAATTCAGCCCCCTTGTGTGGCTGCATTACAACACATGATCACAGTCTATTTTTTCCACAGGAACTCTGCCTCATTCAGTGCACAGAAGGGATGGTGCTCACTTAACGAGCAGCTATTCAATATTTCGTTTTATCTTCACTGCTCAATGTCCAGCCATAGGCCTCATTCATGGAACACTTTTCAATCCCTGCTCTGGAGACTGAATTATTCGTTTTCTCATGGGCTTTTCTGTGGTGCTTATCACTACAGTATCTGAGTGTATCACAGATATGAATGAATCACAACACCCCTGTGAGTTGAGGGGGAGGTCGTATTCTCATTTTACAGATGGGGAATTGAGGCTCAAAGAGATTAAGGTCCAAAGTATCAACTAATTTTGGGTGTCCAATTTGAGACACCTAAGACCTGACTTTTCAGAGAGCTTAGCATTATATAGCGCTTCACATGTTCAGAGTACAGCTTCCTTTGACTTCAGTTGTGGCGATGCGTGTGCAGCACTTCTGCAAACCAGACCCCAATGTCTCACGTCAGGCACCCAATTAGCAACAACTTGGTGAGAAAACTGGTTTAAGCGACTTGCCTAGAATGACACAGGAGCTCTGTGGCACAGGCTGGGATAGAATCTAGTTCCTCCAAGGCAGCAATCAACTGCCTTAACCATAAGACCACCCCGTCTCCTCCTGCAATCCTTTGTGAATCTTTTGCATTCACTATATACCTTCCAACTTCTGCAACAAATGAGGCCGGAGTCCTACAAACAACAGCCTCTTATTCAACGCTGATTCATACCCAAAGCAGCTCCATCCTGTGCATTGAATGAGGCAGGGGTCTTGTGGAAAAATTTGTATGTGATCATGTGATTAAAGACTATCATAATGCATATGTAAAAGCAACCTTAATTCTGGCATTTCATAACTTTTTAGTGTTTGACTTTGCAACCCTAATAAGTCCCTTTATTTTAACAAGCAAAATGAAAACAAAAACCAGAAATTCTTTCATGTAGCATCATGAACCAACACCAACGGAGTTGGGGCCTTTACATTCACCGTACAGACCTCTGCCACTTGAGCTAACAGAATAACTGACAGGAGTAGTAGGTTGACATCCTCTATGTGGACCAGCATTTAGAGAGGGACAGCTGGTTTCTTAGATTTTGTTGACCTCAGAGGAATGGGGAGACTCAGGAATCTTATTTTCCAGTTCAGGCTCTGAAATGGAGTGGATCTAGTGGGATTCTTCTGCTCATTTCCCTTTTTCATGACCCCTTCTGCTCTGCCCCTCGTCCTAGTCCTCTCTTCCCCACTTCTCGTTCCTCATCACAGCTCTATTTCTTCAACTAGCCAGTCCCAGTCTCCACACAGCAGGCTTCTCATCCCAGTCTCCTCAGCCAGCAAATCTAGTCTCACCCCTCCTGACTCACCCTCCCTGTCCCAGTTTCCCCTACTCCCAGTCCCAGGCTCAGTTCTCCCTGAATCTCAGTCTTTATCAAATCTATCTCCCCTTCACCTCTTTACTTCTCATCCCACTGGTTCTCAATCCCAGTCTCCTTGCCAAGCTAGTGATAGTATCCCCCGCTGGCTCCTCATCCAATTTTAGTCCCCTCACATTGGCTCAGTCCCCCACGCCATTTCATTCTCTGGCCCAGTATCCTTGCCCAACCAGTTGCAGTCCATCTTTTTCAGATCCTAATCTCAATCTCCTTGCCTAACTAGTCACAATCCCCCCTGGATCCCAGTCCCACTCTCCTTGCCCAGATAGTCCCAGTCTCCCTCCAATTCAACTCCCAGTTGTCTCCACCAGCTTCCAGTCCTGGTTTCTGTCCCTTCTGTCCCACAGGCTCCTTGTTCCAGTCTACTTCCCCCTCTAACCCCACCACAGATCTGACTTTGGTTCCATTCTGGGTGGGAACATGCCCAGTGTGGCCGGAATCTTTTGCAGAACTTAACTGCTGAAATCTAAGACGTCTCTGCTGAGCATGTGCAAATCATGATTTTTTTGTCAAATTAGGGCAGATTTGCACAGGACAGCAAAAGGCATGTCCCTGACACAAAGGCCACCCACTGCCAAATTTCAAATCCCTGCTCCAAAGCAAGAGGGGTCCCAGAGCTTTTCAAAACAAGGCCACCATTTTTTTTTGTAACAGTGGCAAAACAATGTATTTTCCTTAGCCTTGCTCTCAGAAATGGCTGAACTGGTTTGGTTGAAATTTTCCAAAATATTCCACCTGAAGCAGACACCCAGAATGGAGGAATTCAGCTCAAATGGTTAAAGGTTTGGCAAGTTATAAGCAACTGCAAACAGGGTCTTATAATAGGAAGTATAGGCAACATTAATAACAAACAACACACTAGCCCTGCCTACAAAATGTGATGTCATTTATCAGTTCTTTGGGGTATTAGCTTGACCATAAATACTGATCATTAAAAACAGTAATACCAATTCATACACTGATCCATTAAAGTAATATTTAAACAAAGAATTCACAAAGCATGGAGTATAACAGCCCTTAATATTTGTAAAAACCTCATTCCATTCAGTATCACAAAAGGTTCAAAACTGTGCAACTGTATATGGGGAACATAATTTATTAATTCAACAAAATTTAACAAATAAGACCATATAAAATGCACCTAAATGGATTCTGTTCAACGTCTTTTTTTCTATTGCTTACTTTTTGAGGCCATCAAAATTTCACATCACTGCCATATGAAAAGTAAGTACACAATAAGTTAATTTGTATTGTCACAATACAGTACAACTGTGGTAAAGAGCACATTCATTTTTAATCCAGTATGAATAATATATAAATATGTATACAGAGTGAGGGTCAAAGGAAAGCAAGAGGAACATTGTTTACAGCAGAAGTAGTACAAAAACCAGAGATTATTCTTACTTGCAAAGATAACAATATCTGCAATTTGCTTGTAACTAAGGGACAAAGGAAAATGCCCATTTCTCTTGGGTAACCCATCCATTAATTACGGCTCAAAACTTGTTGTGGGCAGCAGGTTCTTAAAATAACCCTTCCTAGATAAGTTGGCAATAAATTTATAATGTTTTATCTAGTGGTGGTTGGTGGGTTCTTTCTTTGCAAGTTATAGGTCATATGTATTCTACCTTCTATATATCTTCCAATAAAATTATTTGAAAGCCCTTTAAGAAAAAGAACCCTGCCTGATGTTTTCAGAAGATAATGTGTAATGCATTGTGTTGCAGTGTGGGAGAATCAGGTTAGAAGCAGGCCAGCATGGAGAGCAAATTATGGAGCATCCTTCTCAGATATGAAGGAGGAGTGGGAGGACACTATATTGCTTACAACTCAAACAACCTGGTGGTAGAGTAGCACACTGCATTGCTTGCACTTCAGTGTTTGAAGACCTTTCAACCCTGTGGACTGAGAGCAGAGATTGTAAAGCGATGGAGCTACAAAAGAAAAACAGGAAGGATCGACTATAATTGGAGTAATGGTGTCTGGAAGCAGTTGTGGAAGATGCAGAGTGCCCCTGAGAGATGACGAGTACCCTCAGCACCCACTTAGGCCAATGGGAGTTGACAGCACTCAGAACCTTGTAGGTCCAAGCCTAGAAGTGGAGAAAGCACTAAGGCCAAGATCCTCCAAGGTATTTAGGTGTCTAACCCCCATTGAAATTGATTTCAATGAGAGTTAGGCATCTAAATACCTTAAGGTTTTGGGCGTAGGACTCAGGCTTGGGCTGTCCCAGGTTTTTGTGTATCTGCCCTGGGAAGAATACAGAGCTTGGAGAGGATGAACATTCTAGTCTTGAAAAAGAACTAGCAAATATAAAGAAAAAAATCCAACCCTTTACTTTCTTCTGCCTTTTAAACAAATATGTTGCTTTGTTAATTTAGACTTTGAGAAAAAAAATGTTTGTTTTGTTTTGTTTCAAATTTATGATCTGATATGTTGCTTTGTGACATGTCATGTCAGCCTGCATCAGTCACATCGTGTTAGGTTTCATAACATGGCATGACTGATGCAGCCCAACATGGTGCATCAACGGAATGGAATTTGAAAATGTAGGTTTTGAGAAAGGCACAGATCTCAAAGTAGGTTTTTATGACCATATAGGGGCAACAATGTCTACAGCTGGAACTGAGGGCTTGTCAGTGGGTTATTTGCCAAACCCATTTTGCATTGGTATATCTTTAAAAATCAAACAGTGCCACTGTCACATGTAAAAACCTCAATATCAGTATAATCAGGTTACTGACTGTACTCTGTACACTGCTGATAGTTGCTAATTTACCAACTTCAATATGGATCTATTATTTAAGATTCACACAAACAGGAGAGTGAGAGAAAAAGAGATGAATGCTGAAGTTTTTTCATTGAAAAAAAATAATTTACATGGTGAAGCTGCATTTATTCTCCACTCCTAAAAATATTTGATTGGCATCCAAATTCTAGAAAATTTTCCACAAAGAAACATCTTATTTTGTGGTATTACAGGCACATATGTAAGGGTTTGCATTAAAATGTTAAAATGGGCATTGGATTAGTCACATGGATAAGATCAGGAATTTATTCCAGATTGTTAAGAGAGTACTAATAGCAGCAAAATCATGGCTTTCTCCCAAAGCAACAAGAAATCAGTAATTTGAAAGAAAAATGCCAATAATACATCATACACACAAGCCGTCTGTTGTCCCCACTACACTACTTTTTATTATATTGCATGTGTGTACATATATACACACAGGGAAAGAGAGACAACTGTGTACACACAATTTTACTTATAAACGTAGAGAAAAGGATGAAGAGGAATATAATGATGAATGGAAAACAAATGCTGTGCAATGTGCTATAAATTATAATTAAATCCTGAGAAAAATGTTTACTAGATATGACATTTGTTCCCTTAAAATGCAAAAATGACAATGTTCATATGACAGAATGCTCTGACTGTTTCTCATTAGGTGGCCGATGGTTCTGAAACATTGTAACAGTATTACCATGTGTTATGATAAGTTAATTTCAAGTTTCTTCCTTACTGTAAGTACATGCTTTTTGGTGAAACTTGACAATAAGTCCCATCACCTCTTGCAGATGACCACTTTATTAGGTCACTTTAAGGTTTTTGAGTCATGACAATGGAAGACATGTCATGCTCTTTTTGTATTTATAAAGTCTACTTTAATTTTCCTCTAGGAGAAGGAGGAGGATGGTCCAGTTATTAGGATACTAAGGCTCCAGAGACCTGTGTTCAATTCCTTGCTCTGCCACAGATTTTCTGAGTGACCTTGACCAAGTCACTTAGTCTCTCTGTGCCTCAGTTCCCTATTTGTGAAATGGGAATAACAGCACTGCCCTACCTCACAGTAGTGTTGTGAGGATATCTATTAAAAAGTGTGGGACACTTGGATACTCTGCTAATGGAGTACCCATGGATAGATGTCAAAGGGGAATTGTTGAAATGGACTGGACCATAATTTGCTCTGTTTGCTCTTGATACAGTTGGATTTCCAACTGGAAATGTGCTCTACAGTTGCTAGGAGCAAATAAAGGAACCTATTGATTCCCATTTAGGTACAGTTAGAATTTCAAGCGGGAGGTAGCAAGCACCAGTAGAGGCATATAGAGAAAGGTTTTTAATGTTCAGAAGCATATTTGACCAGAGGCCAAGAAAACACATCAAGGAAACAACCTTAGAACATGCTTCTGACCAACCCAAATTTAGGTTCTTCTTGCCACCAACTTAAAAATCATTTCTACCAAGAACAGCTGCTTTTAAATCTTTGTTTCCCATGAAAATCCATATCAAAGGTAGAATCGTGATTTAAATGAACCCATGAGCATTTGCCATCAGAAGGAACAATTCCAAGATGGTGGCCATATGCTTTCTGCCTGACAGGACACCCTTTCTGAATGACTCTGAATGAATGGCAATCCCTGTGGCCATCAGCTTGGAAGTAATTGTGTAATGCATCTTCATCGCTCTCACAGTTTGGCGTCTCAGGAGAACTAAATGCTTGCTACCATATTAAGGTGACAGCAGTATAACATACAAACAAAAATTTAAAAAGGGAAAAATATTTTCATTTAAAAATTGGCTACTACTCTTGTGCATTCCATTTTTTTTACCCACAAATATTCATAAAGATTTTTACTATTCAAAGCAAACATCCTAAATACGGTCTGTATTACCCAATAGACCAAAATGGCTCTAAAGCAGCCATTCCAATTGTGTGCATAATAATATGGATGGATAAAAGCTGAATACATGTATTTGTCCAATAGACAATAATGGCTCTGACTGAACCATTCCACTTTATTGGTCTCACACTATGCATTTATAAAACTCCCTGAATACCAGACAGATTAGAACTGCTACAATCAGATTGATATATGCAATAAAAGTTTTCCAAAATTTCTGAATATACATTTAATCACACACAAGCCCTGGAACACTTCATGGAATGTTATTATTTACCCAACTCTTTTGGGTAAATAACAACATTCCATGAAATGATTTTTCATTTATTAAATTACAACAAAGAAATTAAATTTAAAACCCCTAAATGTAATGTTGAGCAGACAAGCTTTTTAAATTAACAGAACTGTCTGATATTCTAAACAATTGACAGAATACAAGTATAGACAAAGAAGTACAAACAAATGAATTTTAGAAATGATTGGAAAAGTTTTCACCTGTCATGACGGGAGCTCAGGCTTCTGTGCTTTACCTGCAATGCTTGATGACATCTCAGACACTACTCAGGCTGAATTTCCTGTGTTACTATAGGGCTTGCTTCTGCAAACATTCTTAAGAACAGCCAGAGAGACTACCGACGGTCGGAGGCACACTAAGGACATGATTCAGACAGTGTATAACCACAGGCTTAAGTCTCACCGATGTGCTTAAGCACTCTCCTGAGGAAAGATGCTTTCCAGGTTTGGAGCCGAAGCCTGGTAGTATAGATCTGCATGCATACAGAGTGCAGAATAGCCTTAGTGTCAGGTTAGCTACTACTGAAGGATCTCCCCTGCACAGGGAAGTGTTTCACGTGACTCCAAGATTTGGGGAAGGGCACAAAGAGCACCTCTGTGTCACTTCCTCACTTGTGCTGAAGCTAAGAAAATGGTGTAATGGACCTACTCACTTGAATAAAAGCATAAAAACGTATAGCCCCAGGCTCTTAAAGATGGTTAAGATGTCGTTGGTTGTAGCAGGGGAAACAAGCAAAGTAAGAAAACAAAATTCATTATTAGTTTTTAAATGTATTTGTAACATTAAAATCTACACGATGGACCAAATTATACTCTCAGGTACCTACTTGGCTCCCTCAGAATCCAAGTGAAGGTGAAGTCTATTCATTATCTGGGATCTTTAGTACTTCTGAATAAGCATTTCAGTTCACTATTTAATAATTTTAAAGGTATAATATAAGCCTAAAGAAGCCAGGAAAGTGCTAATGTTAATGCTGAATTACTTTCATTGCACCATTAAAATAAACAAGTTATGTTACAAAAATGGAATTTAAAGCAACAATTCAATGTGTATCTTAGGTCAGTGATTCTCAACAAAAGGTCTTCATAAAAGAGGGGCCACGAGCAGGTTTCAGGGGCCTGCCAAGCAGGGCCAGTGTTAGACTCGCTGGGGCCCAGGGCAGAAAGCTGAAGTCTCGCAGTGTGGGGCTGAAGCCCAGGGCTCCCAGCCCTACACCTGGGGCTGAAGCCAAAGGCTGAGCAACTTAGCTTTGTGGGACCCCTGTGACACGAGGCCCCAGCCAGTTGCCGTGCTGGCTACCCCCAGGGGTGAAAGTAAGGCGGTACAGGCTGGTATGGCGTACCAGTAAAAAGTGGCTGCTGGTACCGGCCCATACAGCTGACTTTAAAGTGGTGCTGCGGCAAAGGACCCTGCTTAAAGTGCTGCCATGGCAGCTCTTGAACGTCGTTGCCCCTTTTGCCCCCCCCCCCAGGCCACTGACAGGCAAAAGGAGCAGCTGCCCTGGGGCCAGCAATTTAAAAGCGGAGCCCCGGGCCCTTTAAATCACCTCTGGAGCCCCGGGTGGCACGGGCCAGGCAGTGTAGATGGGCTGGCTGGGGGACGCTGACCCCCGGCCCTGCCTCTTCTGGGGGCTGGGGGCCGAAGTCGAGCCCCGTACCAGTAAGAGTTCAATTTTACTTTCACCCCTGGCTACCCCCTAATGCTGGCCCTGGCTTTTATATGCAGAAAAAGTTGTTGTGACACTGTTGGGCCATGGAGACCAAAAGAAGAAAAACAAAGTAAACAACTCCATACGTAAAACAGCCAGAAGTAAATCATAACAATGTAAGAATGGCCATACTAGGTTAGACCAATGGTCCATCTAGCCCAGTATCCTGTCTTCTCACAAGGGCCAGTGCCAGATGCTTCAGAGGAAATGAACAAACAGGGCAATTATTGAGTGATCCCTCCACTTTGGTCCCGTACCAGCATCTGGAAGTCAGAGGCTTAATACATGGGGTTGCATCCCTGACCATCTTGGTTTATAGCCACTGATGGACCTATCCTCCATAAACTTATCTAATTCTTTTCTGAACACAGTTAGAATTTTGACCTTCACAACATCCCCTGGCAATAAAGTACTTCCTTTTGTTTGTTATAAACCTGCTGTCTATTAATTTCAAATCAGTGTCAGACAGAAGCTAACCCTCACGCTGATGTAAAGTCACTCTTAATAAACAGAAACAATTAGCAAATTCTATCATTTTCCTTCATATTTATGCTTTCAAATCGTTAATCAAATCAGTCATCAAACATGAGAAGAAACGTCTCTAATTTCACCATTTTTACCTTGTTATCTATTGATGGCAATAAAAATATAAATATTTATTATATGAAAATAGATGCACTAAGATAGAGGAGTTTGTATGCTGTGTGGAGTAATCTAAATTCCAGAAATAGCTAGATTAAATTGCCTGTGGTTAAATGCAGACTGTATTTCATATTCCTTGAAAAGATCACCTGACTATAAAAAATAATTTTTTCCACAGAGTAAGATTTTTAAAACAGGAATGTCTGATATAAGAATAGAAACAGATACAAAATCATCTCTTGTGGAAGAAACTGGTACATTCAGCTTGGGAAAAGAATAGTTATTATTTGGTATAAAATATTTTTTCTACAGGTATGTTCTCATCTCTCTACAGTTTCTTTCAAATATGTACTGAACATTTTATGACACATTGCACACAGCACAACACAACACATAAATAAATACTTGGGACTTCATAAAACAAAGGCTTAAGTATTTTAAATTGCCTTCCAAATTCTGTATATATCTGGTGTAATGCAACATTTTTGTGCACAATAGGACGCCATTTTGTTTTTGACACAACAGTGAGAGTTAAGAGCAAAATGCCCGAGAGTACCCCAAATGAAGTTAGTGGGAATTATGTCATTCGCTGAGCCTGGAATGTCAGCCATAATTCTGATTGTCCAATGCTTTGGTAGATTTAATTACATTTAAATAGATTTTCAAATTTATTCATTTTGGTTTATATACACACAAATATATCAGAGAGTTCATATTAAGGGTACTAGGTGGTAAGCTAGCCTGGAAAAATTTAGAAAGGCAACTGTTGTGAAAATTTATAATTCCCACAGTAGGCAGGCAAAAAATATAAACTTTCATTCCTCCCCCATGTCACCACTCTCACAATAATTTTCTCTTTCACCAAAGGCCAGAAGGAATAGATGGGCAATTCACTGTCCCAAGATCTGTAGGTTCTGGCTAATTCAGACAAAAGGGTGGGAGTGAATTCCAAAGTCAAGGATAGATTATACACTGCTAACACATCCCCTTTCTTTCTATCACTCCGGTTTGAGTGTCTGGGTAGATTGCAGCTAAGGAAGTGTGGCCAAGGAGAGATGTGGTCTCAGAGGTAGATATCATTTTGTTCCTTAGTATAAATAACTGATCGATACAGAGTTCTTCTAAATACTGTACCTTGCAAGATACATGTTTAGGTAATACACTCCTACCCAGAATCAACTCATGTTTAACCCAATCTATTGTTTTACTTGTTCTACCACTTCTTTTAAATTTCATCTACTAATCATATCACTGGTATTCAGTTCTGAGGAAATACACTTCTCAATTATTACTCTTGACCAAAGTATCTCAAGGTCTCCTGCTAGCTCTTTCATGAGAAATTTCAACCTCCTGCTCCCTCAAGTGCTTTCAGTAGCCCAATAAACTTTTAATCTTTCAAGGGATGTTTAGCTTTGAGCAGAAGCACTATGTTCACTTAAGTGAGGGTTTCCAGGATAAACCCTGCACTTTGGGGATATGGGACTGTAGAAACAGAGATTACAGAATTACAGAAGTTACTACTGGAAAAGGCCTAATCAGTGATCTTGTTTTCCTGCCAGTATATTCTTACATCCTATGTTCAGTCTAGTTTTAATATATGAAGCAATGAAGATATTCCCCCTGGGAAATTATTCCAATCTAATATGTTAAATATCACTGTTATATTTCCCCTAATATTCAGCTCTTCTTCTTAGTTCAGTTTTATTGCTAGTTGAACACCCACCTCCTTTAGACCACCATAACAATTATCTCCCTTTTCACTATTTACACCTCGTAAACAATTGAACAAAGTCAGTTCATATCCCCTGAGGGTATGGTGTTGGGAATATGTGAGCATATGAGTAACCTTTTTCCCTGTAAGTAGTCATATTGACCTCAGTACACCTGATCATTCAGATACATAAGACTTTGTGTCCTAAATCTTGCATCATTATTTCATCAACATTTCCTTGTAAGTTACAAATGTTTAGAACAACCAACAACTAATATGGGTAACCACTGATTCAAAGGACTTAATTATTCATAAATATAGTAGTGCTTTCTCTATCACTGTTGCCACTCTCTTGAATTTGTTTATTTTATTTGGTGGAGTGGCAGTAAAACAAAAATCTCATTCCCAATTTTCTGGGAAATCTCAATCACAAC
The DNA here is from genome assembly GCF_016161935.1 of Mauremys reevesii. Taxonomy (NCBI): domain Eukaryota; kingdom Metazoa; phylum Chordata; order Testudines; family Geoemydidae; genus Mauremys; species Mauremys reevesii. The sequence continues at coordinate 23,191,652 of NC_052638.1, read as the reverse complement.
TTTAAAAGGGCCAGATCCTCACTCATTCTATCAACAAAGTTAGGCAAATTCACATCAGGTGAGGATCTGGTTCTGTGTGTGTATCCAGGTAAAGATTAGGAATTTCTCCTGTAGGCCCAGATTCACCAAATCACTTAAGTATTCAGTTAAACAATGGGATTAGATACATGCTTAATGGTAAGCACATTCTGGAGTACTTGCTGAAAAGAGGCCTTAAAATGTACTAAGTGTTTTCTACATCCAAGATGTCACTTAGGATGAACATGTTCTTTAATTTTAGTTGTTGCTTAGTTATGTAAGTTAGGTAATGTAAATGTAACTTTGTCACATTACAACTTTCATTTAACTGATGATGCTCTATCTACGGCGACATGTTAGAAAAGAGTCTCAGGAAAAACAGAACACCTTAAGTAAATAAATATCCAGCACACTAAAAGCTAATATTTCAGATTATCTGGGGATAACTCACTACCCACTTATCATTCTACTGAAAACATTACTACTATCTATTTATGGGGTTACGTGTGTGTAGTTTGCAGAACATCGCTATCAACAATGCAATGGCATTACATTCCATCACTGTTGTTGCACTGAATTAATATGAGTACCTTTGTGAGTGATTACACAATATAATTTATATCTCATTAGGTATATTATGTATATCTACATTTAGCATATATATATGCATCTATCTTTAATATATATTTTACACACACAGACACACACACACACACTACATTTTTTATCATATCCATACTGAACAAATCAGTAGCTTGAACAGTAAAAATTAAAAGATTGAAAAGGATAAAATGAGCACGAACTTTTCAGGATCTTTCTCTTTGGAAAGTACTATTGATGATGTCACAGAAAAAGTGTCTTTTTATTAAGTCACAAAGGAAATGCTCTCTTTCCCCCTGCCCGCTTCCCTCCCTCCTCTCTCCCCGGTTCTCTTTTCTATAAAGGATCTCTAAAATGAAAGGTGTCAGACTTGGCTTTTTCTTCTTGGCATGATCCAGAATGTATGGCTGAGGAATGACAGATGTCTGCAACCAGCTGCAGTGAAGCATGCTAAAGTTTCAGTCTAATCCACTTATTTCACTGCAGTCACGTAAACCAAAACAAATGGGCAGTGCCTTACATTATAAAAACACAGCAGCATTACTTTGTTGCATAATGTAGCTGATACGCCATCTTATCATTTTTTCTACTGCAGAAAGAATTCACCTCTTTATTAAAAACATTCCCTGAAAGTTCTCTCATTCTACTCTCCCTTATTTTTTCTTTTAAGTTCACACAGCATTCCTGCTATGCTCCAGGTGTTAATTTGCTATAAAAATAATATGTTTAGTGAAGACTGATTATTGTTAAGAAAGCATAAGATCATTCAAAAGATACAGAGCCTGATTCTGTTCTCACACTGATTAAAAAAAAAAAAGATGCAACTTTAGCTGGTTTATGCTGATGTGAGCGAGATCAGAATTAGGCCATTGTCTCCAGTTCAAACACATGCTGCATAATACCTGTATGCTCACGCATTTACCCTATATTGATACAAATAATAAAATGTGCATATATGTTTTCTTACGTCTCAAACTGGAAACATCAAGGTATGCACAAATACTAATTTTAATCAACTTGAATAACCTCTTTCAAAAAAAATCTGGTTATTAAGAGGAGAATTCTTTGCCTTTACATTTAATTCAATATTTGAAATAAAATCCCCTTTTCTATTTTGTTATACCGAAGGGAGTATAAAGTAAGTGAACATGGCATTGCTTCCTGGAAAGGGAAACCTTGCCTCACTTTAACATGTAGTGCAACAACCTTTTGAACCTTCCCTCCTTTAATCCTTGTAAGGAAAGAGAAAGGAGAAGGAATCATGTGGTTCTCTCCCTGCCAGCAGTTTCAACAGCTGTGAAGCACTCTTTCAGCACAATTCATAAAAAAAGATGTGTTGGATTTCGCCTATGGCAGAATGGCGTACAATTTCTGGCCCTTCAGGCTATAACAATAAATGCAAAGAGGAAAATTTTGAGATTTCCCCCCTTAAACTTCCCACAACAACCTCAGCAAAACCACATGACTTGTCTTGTACAATCTCCCTGGTGTTTTCAGTGCTACTTTGGCAGGAAATCAGAATTACTGTTATATAAATTCCATCTGATGCCAGAGCTACCATCTGTGAGTAAAACTGCTTCACCTACGTCTGCCGGCAAAGCCACTCTCCCAGAGACAAGGGAGAAGGAAAAAAATTTGATTAATTTGCAGAATGCTTGTGATTTGCTCATATATTATTATAACTGCTCATCAGCACATGACAAATTCCCAGCACTCTGCACAGGAACCCGTTCAGTTTCAGCAGTTTTTTGCGTCGGCACCTGACAGACTGCAGAGCCACTAATGACTTTCAGATGCTTACAAACAGTAATTCTATCTTCAGAATAAAAAGAAAAATCCGTAGGAAGAAAAGAGTAGAGTTAGTCTATTTCACTTCCTTCCTGTATATCAACATGATTTAACTCTTAAGGGCAGCAGTGGCTCCAAGATCACAGCAAGGCTGCTACTTGCCTGTAAAAGACAAAGACTGCCAATCTCAAGAGGAAAGGTGAAAGCAAAAGCCAGTCTCTTAAGGCTTTCGTTGTACCAGTACCAAAGCCAGTGAAACACAAAGCAGGTATTCAAGGAAATGACACACCTACTCTGCATTATTAAAATAAAATAACTGTTCCTTTAGGTGCTTCCTAATTTTATGTATTTGTCCTATTTTAATACTTCTGATAACCTTTTGCATTTTCAGGGAACACATCTGCTTCTTAACTGCAGCTGAAATTTTTTTCTCTTTAAAACTATGATTATGCTTTCTGAAGCACTGTCTGTTTGCTTGATTGCCTGTTTTAGATTAGAGACTTTAGCAAGGAAACAAAGACTTCAGAATGCACATCAGTCCCACATATGAGAAACCACAGAAGGAATAAGCAATAAAATGTGATGCACCATCTGTCCACAAACAATAACCTGCATGTTCTGAAGGCTTACAAATTATTTAGCACACAACCTCACCGAATTATAGGACCCTTAAATAGAGCAATAGACTGGGAATGAGAACCTCTTTGATGTCCTTTTGCATTTTTTTTTAAATTCAGTCTCAATTGATTGCTAACAGTTGAGGTATTTCTCAGTGACTATTGGAGCAAGTTGATTTTTATTAACTAGGTCTCGGTAGAATATTTGGCCACAGATTTGAGCAGTGTGGTATATATTGCCTCTCTGGTCCTAGTCTACTGCAAATGGCTTGTTAATCAAAAGACAGTCTCAAAGAATGGCCATTTGGGAAATTTGGTCCTGAGGGTCAAATTCTGCTCTCAGATATTCCTCTGCAACTCCAATTGGCCTCAGCGGGAGTATGCATGAAACTGAAGGCAGAATCTGCCTTTAGAAAGTTATTTGAAGGTTTTTGACTGTGCTCTGATAGAATAAATCCCTAATGACAGTTTGATTTAAAATGGTAAATTGATCTCACAATTAAAAAATAAATATTACATTTCTCTTACCTGTCGTAACCAACCATAATGATACTGCATGCAAAATGTATCATGCCAATGCCCTTTTGATAATGTAACCTCACAAAACAGTACCTCAGAGCTACAAAGTTGCCAGACAAAACTCAATATCCTTTGGTAATTTGGGTGTGTACTATAGTCTCAAGACACAAGGCTCAAGACACAAATTTCAGATTCAGATGGCTAAAGTTTGGGAGTGTTTGGGACATGGAGTTTTGGTTCATCCAGCTACAACCATAAAGACCATTTGATAAATTCAGATCAGATTTGGATTTTGAACACACCCAGGATGTCTGGTCCATAGTTTATAAACTCTAAAAGCTTCAGCAAACACTTTATAATTTATTTTCTTCCCGATGCAAACACACAACTAGTCCCATATGCCCAATTGGCGATGCCTGTATCAGCAGGCGAAGCTCTCCACTTTATTTTAGCAAAGAGGGAGAATTTTCCTACCAATTAGATGGAAATTTCCCTCAAAATTTTTCAGGCTTTGTTTTGTCCAGATTTTGTATTTTTCTGCAAATTCCCTTAATATAATGTTATTTAGGTTTGCTCAGAATTAGCAGATACAGAGACCTATTTACTCTGGACTTTTTTAATGTGCCCACTCTTTTGCCATCTATGTAAAAATCCATTTAAAACAGATGTTGGAAAACAAAAATAAAATAATTTTCTTTGGTCATGTTTTCTTCGAAGAGTTGGAATTAGAGGGGGCAGTACAGTATAGTTCATTTTTGATGTGCCAATGGGCTCCATTACCATACATGAGTGTTATGGAGACACACTGAGAAAAAAATATACCTTTTACTCCTCATCTGCATTTCACAAAGAGTGTCACAGTGGAGCCACTACTATTAAAGATTAAGCATTAGGGCCACAATCCAGCAAGGTACTTCAGTACTTTTGTAACCTAAAGGATATGAGTAATCTTACTGACTTCAATGGGACTACATGTGTGCTTAAAATTACATGTGCTTAAGTTCCTTGCTGAATCAAGTCTAACCTTTGTTTACAAAGATTCACAACAGAGCCATAACATTTTGCCCAGAACCTTGCCATGTGAAGCCTAGCACCATATCTTTTCTTTTCATACTACTGTTGTTGGTTTGTTTGTTTGTTTTTCCATTTGGAATTGCTAGCTCATAGGAATTGCTAGACTGATAGGCCTGAAGACTGAGGTCTTCTCTTTTTTCCCCACAAAACAGATACAGCGCAGGAAATGGCAAGAGAAGCCTCTCTATGCTGCTCTGCCAATGTCTCCTTACCCTAACTCAAAAGAAGCCCCTGTAGCAGTGCAGGGATGGAAGGCGTAGTTTAATTTCTATGTCCACTCAGGCATGGGTCTTGCAACTTATGCTGCCAACAAAGATGCTAGTTAATGTTAATTATGATGGTTTTTTTTTTAAATGTCAACACTTGTCCCCTGGGACTGGGACAGAAACCACTAAACTCATTTCACACAGGCCAATGAACTACCATCAAATGGCAACAACTTTTTGTTGCTACCTATTTTGTACATATCTTCTAAAACAATTACAATGGAACTGGAAAACAGCCCTTGAATCTAGATGAGAGATGTGGTCTTTTGTTCTCTTGTACAGTAAATTAAGAATAAAGGGCCACCAGCTCCCAAGTTGCGGGTGAGGAGCACTCAGCACACCTTACGGTGATGGCCTGCAAAAATGTCCTAGGTCCTCCTCTTGTCCTCAGCAGGCTCTGTGCCAGCTGGTCCCATGGTGCATATTAAAGCAGCCTAACTAAACATTGCTATAAATTGCACTGGTAGCCAGTGTCCAATGGAGGATGCCCAACCATGCCTTTGCTCTGAGTGATGAAGGAGATCAGGAGGGCGTGGTTTAGGAGTTACTCTGGCAAGCTCTCATCAGCAGGTGTGGGGAGCTCAAGTGGCCAGGTAAGCAAGCTTTTAGGGTTACTTTGGATCACCAGAGCAGAGGCCAGGATGTGAGCCAAAGTATTTTGTTTTTCTGGGGTACAAATTTCCTACAACACATTTAAGAGTAAATTTAATATCCATAGAAGCAAGGAGATAATAGCATTTGATGAAGCCAGGCTTATTTTGAATGGGGTAGATTTAGTCTAGGGAGGCAAGTTTCCTCACTCAACTCCAGTCTCCACCTAGGAAAAATCTTTTTTTGCTAACTTACTGCACAGTTTAGAGAAATCATGTAGGTGTATGCAGGACTGGACATTAACTGAAGGAGACAAAATAAAATTTCAATCTACCAAGTTATTGAGGTTTTCATACACACATGGTCATATTTTTTCATATAGGTGTTTACTACAGTTTGTAGTAAAAGTTTCATTCAGACAAACATGGATCTCTGCATAAGTTTGATCTACTGTACGGTATGAAGAATAACAAAAAGTCCATGTCATGGTTCCAACATTTGCTAATGACAAAAAACATTTAGGCTCTAATCCTGCAACCTGCTGCAGAGAATTGGACCCATGCCATCATGCACAGACCAGCTGAATTCCACGGGGCGTTTTTGGGGTGGGCAGATCTACTCACGAGAAATCAATTGCAGGACTGTGGCCTTCAAGCAAACTGGTATACATTAGTGAAGAGTTCATAAGTGCACAGATCAAATTCACTTTATAAAAAGACTGTGTATATAAAACTCATATGGGCCAAATATTTGTCCTCACTTAAACCCATACAATCCTATTGACTTCAAGGTATAATATGATCCATATCTATTGCAATGCTACCCAGAACAAAGAGGCCTTCAAACATGCCCAGTCAGCCAGATGAGCACAAGTTTTAACTGTACTAAAAAAAACAATAAACCACAAAATATTCTTCATTGAATGTGAAGTTAACCCAACTTATTTGGAGTTAAATTGGAGTATGTCATTAAACATACTCGCTGTCCCTAGGTTTTGTTGGTAAATATAAAGTAAAAGTATCAAGGACCAAATTCTGCTCTCAGTTAAATGTGTTCAATGCCATTAATTAATGTCAATGGGGTTACATGGGAATAACCAAAAACAGAGGCTGGCCCCATATATGGAGTCCTCCCAACCCGAAACATTTTAAAATCATGAATCAAGCCCCTCACGATAATTAGATTGGCTTAAAAACATGAGATATTTAACAAATAATAAACGTAGCATTTCCCTCTGTTTTTGTCAGCCTTTTCCAAGTATTTTTCACAACCATGAAGACTAGAAACTTACTACATTTAAAAATGAACGGAGAGAGAAAGAGAGAGATTCTCATATAATCACATGGCTCCAGACACTGGAGCTTTACAGAAAACACCAACTATCATAAGACTCAAGATAAAATCATGAGAACTGGAAACATGGCTAGCACTTTCAACTTTCAATCACAGTTTCCTCTTTTGTAGGCAGAAATCGTATCCATAATCTATTTTCCACACAGAAATGTGTTGGCAAATTTCCAACTCTGAACTAATTTTTATATTCTTTAAAACAAATAAGTAAATAAAGTAAAGCTAGACTAGCATTTTATGCACATCATAAAAACATTCTTTGAAGTCTAATACCTAGAAGATACATAGCAGTTATCTTCAGGAATAATGCTAAATGGTTAAATAAAAGAGGTAAGGGTCAGATTTAAATCCTGCAAGTACAATATAAAAATTGAGATAAAATTGTTTACATGTATTTGTGTAGGGCATGTATCCTGACAGTGTTCCCATCAGTATGGTCACTAGAATTCATAATCCACAGTGCTATTTTTAAAATAGTTTGATTTGTTTATTAACTGTACTTTCCTATTTCCATGAGATATAGCCATCGACAGTGAATAGACCTTTTCTAATTGAACTGATAGGTTGAAAGTGAACATGTCCTTGAATTTACACTGAAAGATAGACAGTGATTATTTATAATAAGGGATTTAGTCAACTGCCTTTCCATTTGTACTGCAAGGACTTTATCAACAGACCATGTTTAGGTAAATAGTGCCAAATAAGATAAATTCTGTATTAAAGGACGAATGTCTCACAGCGTCAGATGTACAGGGAAGAGACATTTTGGTTGATGACATGTCCTGTAAGTATACAAGGGAGTATTAAGATAACACTTCATGCTAGCATTAATACATCAAAGTTCTGTACTGACCTGTTTCATCCAAACTGAATGTGAGGATGCTTTTAATTTCTGAGATTAATTTAATTTCAAATACATTCAGCCTTACATCCTGTTTTGCAGCTTTATGAGAATTGCTGGATTTGCAAAATAGCAGCGCTGTGTGTGCATTAATAAACGGGCTGTATTTGTCTAGCCAGAGTTGAAGCCTTTCTTTAAAAAAACCCACACAACTCTGTCTCTGTGAGCTGGCTTTGCCCACAATATTAGAGCTTAGCTATCGCCTTGCTGAAGGGCCTATTTGTCTGCTTTAAGTGAAATCACTCAATTCTCAAAAGTCAGTGGAGGACTTTGGAAGGGGGAGGGCTGGGAGAGGCCACTCCAAATAAGTTCCATTAATCAAAAGACACAGTCTAATGTAACTAATATTTTACAATTAGAGAAGACAAGATGGAACTAAAAGCCATCTATCTCTCTTACACCACATGATCATCGATTCATAATCAGAAGACTGAGAGTCGCACAAAGATGCATTTACAGGGGCTGGGGGAGGGGGAATTGGTCTGAGCTGGAGATAATGAACACGATGAGAAGGAGCGGCGCTGAAGGCTGAGGAAAGATGACAGAGTGGTTCAATGGTGACGGATGACATGAAGATGAGTACTGATACCTGACAGGCAGCGAATGATGACTGCAGTCCTTTCCCACCATTATGATCCTCAATTATCTTGGTAAGGACTAAGAGAAAAAAACGAAGTGGCTCAGCCCATCCGTTTATTTATAAGCTAGGATAATGCTAGATTGTGCCAGGCTGCTGGGAAAGGCCACCTTTTCACAATTTGATCAGCACTTTATAGGAGCTGTAGTTTTCATTGTCAGTGCTCATGGGCACAAGGGGAAATGGGTAAAATACAGTACTTGTCCATCTGTTTTGTAATAAAATTCCTAAATCTTCAAGGGGAGTTATTTTTTTTCTTTCACTGCCACCTTCAGGAAAAAAAAACTAAGCTAGCAAAAACGAAAAAAAAAGGGTTTCTATGAGTTGGCTATGGACAGCTTACACACTAGAAATTATATTCACAGATCTACACAAATGTGTAGTATACGGTTGGAAATGAGCCAGTGTGAGTAAATGCAGGAACTGAGAAAAATGGAAGAGTGAAATTGAAGGGAACTTTTTAAGGATTCCTCACTGATTTAGGGAATTATTAATAAAAAGGGAGGAAAGTTAGCTCGAGATTGCTTTGTGGTTGTGTAGTACGCCACAGGCTAGCATTTCGATACCAAAGAATATGCTGTTCTGCTACATTATTTGTTTTTAAGGATACAGACCTCCTAAACTAAAAGCTGATGTACTCAGCTTTTGAAAAAAGAAAAACAAATTAAAATTAATATCATAAGCAGCTCCTGTTGGCAGTAAATATGTGACCAGAACAATTCACAGTACAATTTTGACATATTAAAAATCATATCTTGAAAAAAAAATTGCTCCTTTGCTGTTTGTCACTTTCCTTTTGCATTCTCATGCAGATAAAAAAAAGTCAGAGAATAGAGTGCTACGTTGCCCAGTAATGTAAAAATGAATAGCATACGTAGAATGAAGTAGGTCTAAAACAGCTATGATTTTTTAAAATCACACATGCTATATAGACAACACGTGTTCTACAATTTGCCCTGCCTTTTTCCTCTTGCACTTTTATCCAAAGCGACGAACTGCTTGGTTTAACAATCCAACAGACAGAATATGAACCCTGCTGCTCAGCTCAGCTGCATAGCAACCGTGTTCTGTGCTATCACATCTGAACCACTTGGGCTCAGGGAGCATCTCCGGAGGACTCCCATTTCCTAGGACATTAAAGAGCAGGCATGTCGCAAAGGTGTCTTTTTTTACCTTTGGGATGACAGTGGTTTACCACATAACAGCAACAGCTTTACAGGAAGTTTTGCACTGTAACTTCTCAGGAGCAACCTAGTAACTAGGAACTGAAATAAGGGAGCAACGGGGTCAGATATAGCACCAGCCCCCAAATGTCAGAGGGGGAACAGTGAACAATCGGAAACTTTGAGACAGACTTCAACATTCAAAAACACAGATATTAACATGCAGCAATTCTCTAATTCCGCATACAAACCTGCTGAATACTCCACCTGCTTTCAGGAGTGCTCTGTACAGTAGTTATGTCACAAATAAAGAGATTATAAGCTCTTCAACAGAGATCTTCATAGGTGGTTTTTGCTGTCACAACATAATAGGGCCCCAGTTTCAGCTGAGCCATTTTGTGCTACCATAATAATAATAATAATGGGCCGAATCCAGCACTAAGTTACATCAAGTGCCTTCTACTCCTGAAGAAATTGAGGGTGCAGGGGGTACAGAATGTTAAACAGAATAAAACAGATCAAGAAAGAGGGAAAATCAATATACAATATTTAGCTAAATATATTTGTGATTGCTTGCATCAGTAAATGCTACCTTAAACCCTTGAGTGCTGCACTGGACATAATGGGCACTTAGGGATCACACTGTTTCCAACTGGCAACTTTGATGCAAATGGAATGCAAGGAAATATTATGGCATATGTCTATAGGGCTTTATGGGACACCATTTGGCTGACAAACAGCATGTCACCAAAAAAGTGAAAATATACTACATGATATATGGTACCTTGTACAAAGTTGTTTTTTAATTATTGCAGCTTTCATCCTTATTTTTGTACAGAGCATTAAATATTTTATATCAGTCACCACAATTTGAAAGTGAACCCACAAGATGACCCAAACTCAGCAAAAAACAATACATAATATAATTACGACATGTTCATCTCACATGTACCATGAAAGTGATGTAAAAGGTGGATTTATAATTATATAAATATCGTAAAAAATATTTTCCTGTTTCTCATTTAGAAATTACATAATTATAAACAAGTATCCTACTATAAATATACAAGATTTAAGGAAGGTTTAATCCATGATCAATTTTTTCAAATTAACACAAACAAGAGCTACTAAGTATTTCCAGTGTACTTGTCATAAACAGCATTTGATCAAATGTTCTGTAGTTATACATCAAAATTATAACTGGATTTCAAGTAATAAAATTATCTGGTTTGAAAACAGAAATAATAGAAACATTCTACATTATTAACCAGGCTTTTAGCCAATCTTTCCCTACAAGAATGCTCTTAATTTGTGCACATATTGGGCTTGATTCCCTGCTGCGTTATTTCAGTTTTGTGATAGTGTAACTCCATTGAAATCAATGGAGTCCCAATTGTGTAAAACTGATCTGACACAGTGATGGATATAGCCGACTTACTTTGATTGTACATGCAAATAAAGTAATTGCACACACAGATGACTAATATGGTGATCTGTGCATGCAATTGCCTAATTTGCACATGCAATCATGCTGTTTGGGTAAATTAAGTGCACAGTTAAGAGCACTTATTCTACACATATCTCCATGCAAAAACCGCCTGAAAATTGCCCCGTTATTTATATTTAATCCAAATAAATACCTATTTATGGAATGTATCAATATCACATCTATTTTTCATGTGAGCTATCATGGTCAACTATGTACAATACATGTTATAGTTAATCTCTTTTATTCATAAGGACGTGAAAAGCAAAATCTCTTGTATAGAGAAAATAGCATGGGCTTGATCCAGCCATTCTTACTTGAACAAAATTCCTGTTGATTTAAGTGTTAGAATTTGCTTCAGTAAAGAATACAAGACCAAGGCCCTTAACCATTTTTTAAAACTCTTTTTAAAAGAGTTTGTTGGCTTTATGCAAAAAGAAAAGATTCAGTTTTTAATAGATGAAAATTAAGATTCTAACATTTAATATGCCAAGAGTTAAGTCCACAATAGAAATATACACCCAGTAGTGTCATGCAATACATGGCAATAATATAAATTTTAAAAAAGTTGTGTGTTTTATGTCATGCAGAGTTTTTAAACTGGAGCAAATAAGCATTAATATCTGAAAGCCACTACTAGTTATTGTATGCAAAATTAATTAGGAATCTTCTTCAAAATGAAAACATAATAATATGTACAGTTATAAATAGAGCTCTAAATACATAATACGTGAAGAATTCAAAATAATTATTTAGGCAGATATTAAACCTAAAAGCTATCCAATATTTCACTAAAATGCAGATTACTTCAGGTTTTTTACCAATTCATGTACAATTTGACCCACATTTTCCTTTTTTTATCCTCACGTAATCTGATATTAAACTGAAAATATTGTTCAAAGGCTAAAATTCATAATCCCCCTAATAATCAGCCTCCTAACTAAAAATATGCTTTAAAATTTCGGAAAAGAGGTTTGAATGTCATATGGTGGCTTGAAAAGTGGTCTTTAGCTCCACCTAGAGGAACTAACGTAACTTTACATCCATGCCACACTGAGGAAAATTAAATACAGCTGAATAATTGAATGAGAGGGCAAGTTCAATCAGGGGTCACCATCTGCTTGACTAGAACTCTTGGCACACTTCAGCTAAGCCTCACTCGCATCATAAACATGCTTACAGTTATCATAGCTCAGACTGCCCGAAAATAAAAGAAAATTGCTTTTACAAAAATCTTGAACTAATTAAACATACACCGTCATGTTGTCATGGATACAAAAATGAAGATCACAAAATTCAGATGCTACTAGGCATCGAATCAGCACCAAACAAAAGCAGGTTCTAACTTAAAAACCCAAAGAGATGACAAAATCTGTTTTTGAAGCTCCAAAGGTTTTTTGTTTTTGTTTTTTGGTAGTCAAAGCTTATACAGAGAGCGCGGTTCATGAGTGAATGATATACATTTAAATTTTCCAACCTTCTTTTTTTCATATATGCAGGAATGGAATTAGAATTGCAGGTAAGAAACAAACCAGAGGGCAAAATGAACAGAAGGAAAAGAGTCATCTCTTGCTGTTTGAATGAATAAACCCATTACTGCTTGCAGATTAGTCACATAAAAGATGTTACAGAATATGAGTGATGGCTGTGACTATGTACCAGGAAACTGGCCACTTACTAGGTGGTAAGGAATGCGGTTAACATGTTATTTTAATGCCTATTTAATAAGAAGAGAGAACCAACCATAATTAGCCTGCCTCATCAACAACAATTTGATTACACCAGCTCTGATTTTGGCCCAATATCTCTAAAACATAGAAACTCTTTTGTCATTGGTGATGAAATCCATTCTGGTAAAAGCTTTATATTTCATGACAATGGTCATGACAGTGCTTGGCTGGACAGCCTGAAGTGAGGACTGTTTGGACTGGTGACACATGAAGGGCATTCTTGAGGCGGGGAGGGTGGATCGAGATTTTTGATTATGCAACTTCAGACTCAGTGTTTGTAATATCTTGGCAATGGGCAGAGACTCCTATCCCACCCTGTAAGGTGCTGTAGTGGTTGTAGAGGTATGTTGCAGCCTTGCATCCTGACCCAGGGTTGCAGGGACAGCTTTTGTTTCCAATCTTCCTGTTCCCTCACTTCACCCCACGGGAATAGACCAAAACTCTTGTGATTATTCATTAAACCTATTTTAAAACTTATTTCATTAAAAAACCCACAAACAGATAATGCTTTATGTTGTATTTTTCATGCAAAAAACATAGGGCCAAATTTTGTCCTCAGTTATACTAAATCTAAATGGTGTAAATCTAAAATACCACCAATGAAGGAATTAACTGAGTAATTAACTCCACTGAAATGTAACTGAGAATAGGCCACAGCTATATTCAGTACTAAAATTGGGGGTTTCTGTGGTATTGACACTGATCCTGGGCCACATCCTGATCCCACTGAGACCAGGAGTAAACTCTCTTTAACTGAGATCTGGAATTGTCCTACTGTCCTCCTGAAGAGAAGAAAGCTGATATAACAAAATTAACTAAATGAAAGGAAATGAGTGGATCTAGGGAATAGGCAGCATTTGTAATTAAACAGTAAAAGATGTTTACACCATCAAGTTTTGTATGGCCATTCCATTATTTTTCCTGGGAATGAACTCAAGAAAATTATCCTGGAATAATTACTTGGGCCATCCCATTTACCCTTTTAAAATATTGGCACAATATTAGCTTTCTTCCAGTTCTCTGGTATTTCCAAGACTTGTTAAAAACCAACATTAATGGTCCAGAGACCTCATCAGCAAGCTCTTTAAAAAAGTGTTGTATGCAAGTTATCCAGACGTGCTGATTTAAAGATACCTAACTTTAGCAGCTGTTCTTTAATATCCTGCTTAGTTACTGTTGGAATAGAAAGTATTTCATCATCATCATCATCATCATAAGATATTAATACATCATCTGACTTTTTACAACTACAGAAGAAAACAATAATTGAATACTTCTGCCTTTTCCACGGAGCAGTCAATTAATATGTTAGGCTTCCTTTTTTCCTGATAGCTTTAAAAAAATTATATTGTCCTTAACTGTTTTGGTCATAGATTTCTCCTTTTGTCTTTTAGCTTCCCTTATCAATTTTCTACAGTTTCTAGTTTCTAATTGATTCTTTGGTATTAACTTCCCTTTTTTTCATTTGTTATTTTTATTTCTATTTTTATGACTATTTCCACTTCCCCTCTAAGCCAGACTATATTTTTTTTAATTAGTATAGCAGTCTGTCTCAATTGTGTGACTGTGACTTTTTAGGTATCTAGTAAAATGTTCCCCAATTATCATTCACAGTTTTCTATTTATATTCTTTCTCTCAGCTGATTTGGCTCATAAATATTTTCAGCTTTGTGAAACTGGTCCTTTTAAATACCAAGTATATATGTTGAGACTTTATTCTTTTTGCACATAGCAAATGTAATCAAGTCGTGATCACTTGCACAAAAGCAACCATTAACTTTTAGTTCTGTGATCAATGCCTCTTCACTTGTCAAGATGAGATATAATACAGAATTCCTCCATGTTGGATACAATATTTTTGAGTCAGGAAATTGGCATCTATAATTTTAGTAATTCCAAGGACATTTTAGTATTACGGTCTGTGGGCTAGATCCTACTTAGTTTAAGAGGCCAGCTAAGGGTTTTACTAGCATAAGTGAAATTCTCCCAAAGCATCCTTTTTTAGTCAGCCCTATTCCATGCTCCTCTCTGCCCCTGTAGGAATGTAGGCAAAGGGGATGTTGCCAGAATGCTATAGGATTCATTGCAGCCAAGCATAAATTAGAGCATCACACAGCCTACCCTAACTTACACTGCGGGCTGAATTGATCCCAGGCTGCCTCAGGTGTCAGGGGACTGTAAAGATGTAATGTAGTCACCTTTGACAAACTCCCACCCTACCTCAGCATCTGCACTAAATGTAGCTCATCCAGACTCCTGGAATGGGGACTCTAATTCTGGCCTGTTTACTAAAATGCTTTGAAAACTGATTTTTTTCTTTGTTTCCTAGATATTCAAGATCTACATTCCCAGCTCCTGCTTTTGAAAAGGATCCACCCCCAGCACTTCAGCCCTAGAGATAGTGGAACAGGATGAGAAATGTGGAAAACAGTTTCAGAGATTCAGTAATTTATATTACTGTAATCACACTTCACGCTTTGCTTCCAGCATGTTTTTCCTGCTGCTCATGTTTAAAAGTGTGTCATTCTGAGAAAATAGGACAAATTAACTGCATGTAAGTTACTATATGATAAAAAGTTAGCAAAAATATAAAGAAAAAGAATATAATGTTGATTTTTTGGAATTCTTTCTTCTGATGTTTTGCATGTGCATGCATGCATATAATAGCCTGGATGAATTATGATAAATTTGTCTTTAATTTTAAAAAGCCTATATTGGACAGATATTACTACACTGGACTGGATATTCCTGAATTTTAGACAGTTGTATTACATTCAGTTGGCCTATCTTATTGCCACGTACAATTCTTTTTCGGTGTACAAATTCCCATTTTGACTGTTTGGAGGGAGGGCATTGCAACGGTTATCATTAAAAATTAACATTCATCTACAGTTATCACACCATGATACCCAAGATATCGTACTTCTTAGAAGATGAAATGACTGAACTATCTCTGTTACCACACTGGTGGGCTCTTCTCAAATGCTGACCACCACGTTAAAGCAGGAGTGGTTGGTCACCTTGTGCAGTAACTGGAGGTCTTCGAGATGCGTGTCCCTGTGGGTGCTCTACTTTAGGTGCACATGTGCCCCTGCATCTTTGAGCGGGGATTTTTGGTGGCAGTGCCCATCCTGACTGCACATGTGCTCCCTACACATCCTCATACCCTGTACCCCGAATATACAGGACAGCATGGGTGAACCGCCCTCAGTTCCTTCTCTACTGCAAATCCCACAGAGGCAGCTCCAGTGCAGAGGGGAGGACGGCAGGTAGTGGAGCATTCCCAGGGACACATATCTCGAAGAACTCCAGTTACTGCACCAGGTGAGTAACTGCTCCTTCTTCCAGTAGTGTTCCTGTGGGTGCTCCACTGTAGCTGACTCCCTGGTAGCAACCCTGTAAGGAGGTGGAAGTTTTGGAACAGAGTCCATCACTGAAGAAAGAATAGTATTGCCTACTTCTAGGTCTAGGATTCCTTGATGTTAGTCTCTTGGTATCCAGGGAACTGAGGACAGCACCACCAGTACTGAAAGCTTCCCACTCCCAGTGTAAGGGAGGGAATACGAGGAGCAAAACAACAGAGTGTTCCTCATCAAAGATCTGGTCACTGGAGACTTCAGGCCCTGAGAGGAGTGCTAGTGAAGTGAGGTAAGAGGGGTTGAACTAGGATGTTCTCAACTGCAATCTGATAAAATACCCATAGAGCATAGTCATAAGAGGTATTTTAAGAGCTAGTGATTCCTATGAATTTGAGCTGGTCAAGGAGACTGTTGGAGACCAGGGTTTCAGTGATGTCTTCCCCTTGAATGCTTTCACTGACCATATTCTTGATGACAATGGGACACTGGCTGACACAGAGGGTCCGTGTATAGGGGGTTCTCTGTACCTGTGTCTGAAGCCAGTTTTAAAACTTGCTCCATCATTAATAATCTATACATAAATTCCCTGTTTTTATGGGATCTTCTCTTAAAAGAGCAGTTTTTACACTTGCTGGGAACGTGAAAGTCTACCAAGCAACAAATGCAGTGTGAATGTCCATCACTAACAGAGATTGCTTCTCAACAAGAAGTGCAACTTTTAAATCCTGGGGAGCCCAACATCCCCAACTGAAGAAAAAGTTGTTCAAGCTCCTCAATAAGGGGGAAAATATTTTTTAAGAAAAGAAAAGTGGAAGAAACATTTCAGCTATAAGCTACTAAACCTACTACTACAAGGAACTAACTATAAAACTAACACTAGTAAAAGGGGGAAACAGGTACTCATCAAACAGGCACATGCTGGATTCTGTCTCTGGCTGAAGGTGGTTGAGAAAGGACTGAGGGCAGTCCTACATAGCCATGGTATGGGCACATATGGGGTAGAATGGGCACTGCTACCAACAAGCTCCAGTCAAAGGTTCAGGGGTGCACGCGCACCTAAAGTGGAGCACCTATAGGGACATCACTCAAACAAGAATAAGATTTCTTTACAGTACTAGGAACCCCCCTGCTCCACACACTTTCCGCTTTTCAGTTTATGCGCCTGCACAGAGAGGCAGGAATTACATGCCCTAAATTCTAACATTGATAACATTTTCCAGACACCCTTTCATCTATATTCAGAACTTCTCTTCCATATATACTCAAAACTTTTCCAGTACATAAAACCCCAGGTGTAAATATTTTTTCGGTATAAAGTTTATATGAAACAAAACTAACTGAAAGCAATTGGTTTTTTTATAAAACTATTTCACCTGTATTATAGTTATTCCTTCAATTTAAGGAAAGATATTCATGACTTTGAGCCGGATTATTCCCTATCTATTATCCCCATCAAAAAACTTGCAAAAGAAAAAAGAGGTTCCATGTAAACTCTGTGATTTTTCTTACCATTCCCTCTGCATCGTTTTCTCAAGGGGGAGCAGTTTCTGAATGTACAGAGGGTACTGGACTGAAGCGTCCATCGAATCTGTGGGGAAATGACTCTCCGCTGCTGCAGATACAGTGATGTTTGCACAGGCAGAGAGCCACTCATGGCTCCCTTTGAAGCCATGGTGCTTGTGGCTCTGTCTTCTGCCCATATTTGTTCCCTATTCTTTTATGAGGCTAGAATAGAGGATGCAGAGGAGGAAATGGCCACAGCTCTACCATTTCCCATCTCTGATCAATTTCTGTTCCTCTTTCAAGGGCTAAGATCTTTGGTCCCTTTGTACTGATTTTCTGCTGTACCCTATAAAGATAGCACCAGGGTAATACAAAGCTACAAGTGAAAAGTCATTCTGAGCCAAAACCCAGAGTTCTATGGTGGCCTCCACAGAGTTTGTGGAAGATTCAGTGGATCAATTATTGCTATAACTTAAAAGCTGTAAGTCTCCTCACGCTGCTTCCACAATGTACTAGCTTTGCCAAATCCCTCTGCTAGCATACAGCCAGTGTCCATGTATGAAAGTTGATATAGAAGGATGACAGAGAATTTACTAAGTTAAGCGCTACAAGAGAACAGTGATAGAGTGACAACCCAGCATCAGAGTAACATTGAAGTCACCCAGGCAGCTGATTGGCTTTTTTCTTGGGCCTGTCTACTCTCTACTAACAGGCATTTTCAGGCCCCAGATCACAATGTTTCTACCCATGGGCCAAATGTAAGTCCAAGTCGGGTTATTTTAACTGCACTAATCTTTCGACCATTCTAAATTTACATCAATTGCCTGCACAATAGGGATTATTTCTCATGCAGAATAATCAGGTGAAAAGTTTTTCTTCCAGAGTGAATAAGCACCAAATATGCTGCTGTAGAGCAGCTGTGGTTATAATTCTAGTGTTGGTTTACCCACTTCAAAGGGTGAATGAACAACCCCATTACCACAATTCATGTGGTTGAGTTTGTTCCTGGTGGTACAACCTTCTATGGTCTGCTCTTCATACAGATTGCTTACAGGCTGTTTACTTGCATTACAATATAATATTTGGCCTTACTCGGTTTTCCAAGTTCCCTCCACAGCACTACTCATCTTTTTAGAAGCCATAAGTGCCCATAAAACTCTGACTCTTTCTTGCTTTCTTCTACTGTTCACATCAGTAATATAGCCAGGAACATTTCAACTGTCTCTTCTGAAATTATGACCATTCTATGGTTAAAATAAATGTGCTATTGATAATCCAGTTTTTGGATGGTTTAGCTTTCAAAAATAAGGAGTACAGTTGATTGGAAAATGGATCTTTTTCCTGTGCAAAATATTAATTTTTTAGTGGAAAAATCCAAAACCTAACATTTCTAGACTAAAGCTTTCAGTTGAAAATGGAAATTTTGATTCAGAAATGCTGCTCCAATGCTTCATGGGAGTTGTAGCTTTCACTGTCGTGAGCTACTACATGCATCTTAGAAGATCTTGGATGTGGTGCATCATGGGACATCCAGCTAGGGAACCTGTCCAGTAGAGAAGCAAAAAGGCCTGAGACACCTGAACTACAACTTCCATGAGGCTAGAAGTGGAATTT
This sequence comes from Mauremys reevesii, assembly GCF_016161935.1. Taxonomy (NCBI): domain Eukaryota; kingdom Metazoa; phylum Chordata; order Testudines; family Geoemydidae; genus Mauremys; species Mauremys reevesii. The sequence goes on along the minus strand of NC_052638.1, from coordinate 23,172,436 downwards.
TCAAATAGTAATTTTTCAGATTTGGGGTATTTTTTGATCAAACATCTAAATGTGTCTATTTAGACAATTTTGTGAAAAGTTTTATTTAATAAAACTCATCAAAAATCAGTTTCAATGGAAATTTTCAACCAACCCTAATAAAAACTCACTTTAATGTCAGTATACAGAGAGTTTTCTGCCTTTGTTGAAGCTGTACAAATCAGAGAGGATGGATAAACAGAGATATTCTACTGGCTTTTTTCTCCTCATTTGACTGCAGCTCACTTACCTGTTCAACCAATCAAAGGGAAGTTTGTGCAGTCTGGATGATTTTATGCTGACTGTGTTTGCAGAACTATTTTTCTGTGTCATGCAACTGATGAATACAGAAAATATTGCCATGTGCATGTAACAATTAAATATAGTTACATTTTCTTACCTGGACAGAACAGGATGATGGCATTACAGCATGCAATTCTATCGTCCACTGCCCCATCACCTTTCTTGAAAGAAAGACACTAAAAACACCACAGCATAAGCGTGTTCCATTTCTGCTTGCTGTATGTGCATCATCTTGCTGGGAAGGCGGTGTGAAAAGAGAACATATTCAGAGAAGATTTTCTTGGGAAAAATTCTGACACAGTGGTGTCGGGAGAGGTGCTGTCAGGTTATAAGGATATGACTCCTTGAATATCTGGCTCTCCCTGGACCCAGATTAGGCTACAATAGCCTGAGGGCTGCTCCAACTACATTAGCTGGCAATGGGTTTTTCATCTTGGGAGAACGAGCTCTGGTTACACTTCCTTTTGTGCTGGAGCTGCAGAGGAGCAAGCAGGGAGACAGACATATTTTGCCCACTCTATGCCCACTGGGGACTTCCTCATGCCAGAGGAATCTCCAACTGGGGAGATGTGGGTGTTTTTTGTCTCCTTGTGGCACCTGAGTGGGATAATGGAATGGGGCAAAGGAGGGGAATGACTCTTCCCTCATATGTAGAAAAGGGGAAAAAGGGAATTGGCTGATAGCATAGTCCGGAATCCAAAAGCATGCACAGCTACAAGGTCTGGAAAAGCATGGGCCATCGATGATAACTAATCTATGTGGCAAAAGTTCTGGGTCCTGATTCTCCACTATCTGGCATTAGTTTTACACCGGTATTTCAACCTGGAGATCAAGCCCTCTGACTGCTAGCAATGAAGGCTTGAGACTCCGGGCAAAATCCTTAGCTGCAGGAAATTGAAAAAGCTCCATTGACTCTAATGGAACTATGCTGAATTTCACCAGCTGAGAATCGGTCACATATCACCTCATCCGTGATTTCATTTACAGATCTTTTGTAGCTGATTTACCACCTTTTCCAAGTGTGTCTGTATAGTATTACGCTACTGCAAATCCACAAACAAATATTTTTGAATGTTTAACATAAAATAACTATTTATTTTGCTTTCACATACCATAAGAGGTTTGTTTAGGGCCTCAGTATGGTGTAATCTCTGTCCTAGACTCGCTCTGTGCAGTCCTGATTCTAGAAAGTCAGAGCTTTATGACTTATATTTTTCTCTTTTCTCATTAAACCCCAATTTTATTAAGACATGTCTAGCAGACACTGCCGGGTGTTGATTTACAGCTACATCATGGGTCATTGTGCCATTGTGATATAAACTTAAATATTTTCTTTTGAAGGTGACCGTAATGTTCAACCTAAAGTTTATTAAAAAGAATATGTTGAATTTTTCTAGCTTAGAAAACTTCTACAGGATGTCAATAATCATTTGTAAACAAGACAATATAATAACATTGCCTCACAAGTGAACTGGACACTTTCTATGGCAAATCCATCATTCCTATCCCCTGGACTATACTAGAATAAATTAAAGGCACAATGTTTATTAGCCCTAGCATATGTATCTAATTCTACTATTATCATAGGTGATGTGGCATCCTTCATATACCGTAGCAAGAGCTACGGTAACGTGCTATGTCATATTACGGCCTTCTGGTCAATGTGGCTTTGGCCATACCTTTTTGTATGGCTCTCCTTGATTATCTTACATGCAATATAATTCATGCTTTCAGCACTTATGGCCTGATCTGCTCCCATTACTCATGCTGAGTAGTATCTTAGTCTGCATGTAGTCCCCCAATCAGTACTAACCCCAGAACCTCCCTGCAGTGCAGGGAGACTAAGGGTCCAGTGACCTCAGAGGAAAACAGGATGAGCTGACAGATCACTCTTGTCCCCTGCAGAAACAGAAGCCAGAGTAGAACAGGTAGGCGTCTTGGGCCTCTTCCCACACCCTACAAATCCATCAAACCATTCACTGATTCATCAAATCCAGCTTTCTGCCTCATACAGATTCAGTGCCTGATGCTTCAGAGGAAGACAAGACTCACCTAGCCATGATGTAACATGGAGAAGGGGAGCTATTTTGACCCCTACAGCAGTATTCCTCTCACACCTGGAGTTCTGAAACTCACTATATTTTTGAATGTGAAACTACAGATCTTATTCTGAGGCATCATCTTAAACAGCCCTTCTTAAAAACAGGGTTTGACCTGGTGATCTGCACTGTAGGTAAATTCAACAGGTTGACTACATGGCAGCTGAAGAAGCATTTCCTATTATTTATTCTAAATTTGCATGCCACTAATTTCATCAAGTGACCTCTTGTTTCCGTATTATGGGACAATGTAAAAATGAAGGACTGATCAGGGTTGGATACATGACCTTATATATTTTTATATGGTCTCCTCTAATTCTTCTATTTCCTGCCAGTCTCAAAATTTGCTGCACAGGAGGAGGGAGTTGGTTGTGAAGAGATCATGTATGAGGACAATGCATCCCTCTGTATTGCAGTGGTCTGTGGCAGCACACTCTGTTCCAGTGCACAGGACAGGATAAGATGCTTGGGAATGATAGGGATATAGCTATAGTTTCCATGACCACATGAATCCAATGACCGTATCTACTTTAGGTTGTCCCACTGCTTTGTGCACTGCAATCAGCTCAGGGAATGGCTGTTTTCCTGATCTCCAAACTTCTGTGTAAGCAGAACACACTTCAGCACTTCTGAGTTTGCCTATGAAACAATTTTTTGTCCTCTCTCCCAAATGTAACCAATTAATTTAAACTGTGATCACACAACTGTGCTTAGAGCTGGAATTAACTCAGTGCACTCAGCCCCTGATCCAGCAAAGGTCTCAAGCAAGTGCTTAACTTTAATTGAAAGTCAATGTGGCTACTCACGTGCTTAAAGTTAAGCACATTCTTAACGGCCTTGCTAAATCTGCACCCTGAAACATTTCTATGGTTTTGGGCAATAATACTGGTTCTATCCGTACAACCCATTTTCAGAATGGGGAACCTCTTTCGAGTCAGAAAAATCATTCAAAATGGAAGATATTTTTAAGGCGTGAGCACTATACTTTGAGTTCTATCAACTTATATTCTCTGGGTTTTCTTTGCACACAAAGAAATGAAAAATGTGATTCCCCTTTACATTTCCAAGTTCCTCAGATCAGAAGTAACATGCCCTTTGCATGCCTCACTGTCCAACTCTGATATCGCTCCTCTATGAAAGCCCATTTATTCAGGCTTTGGACATAAGACCAGGATTTAACTCTGTCCATTGATCTACTCTGAAATTCATAGGAATCACTAGCTCTTAAAATACCTCTTATGACTATGCTCTATGGGTATTTTATCAGATTGCAGTTGAGAACATCCTAGTTCAACCCCTCTTACCTCACTTCTTCATTTTAATTGAATTATTATTGCATTTGAAAGATTTATGCATCTGTTGGCTTTACCAACAGGGATGGGAGTCCAGTAGTTCAGTCTTAGTACTCTTTCCGTTTTGGCTTCTCTAATGAGATTCCTGACAATGGTGCTAATAAGTGCTAGTTATGATAGTTATTTTTGAAATCCTGTCCACTAGGAACTAGACTGACAGCCACCAAACTCATTTCACATAGGCAACTGAAGAGCCAAAAAATGGTGATGCCTTATTATCACTTCCAACCTGTGCCAAATTTGTAACTGGAGGGGAAAAGCTCTATATAACCTTAGCCTGTCCTTTGCTGACAGTAAGAATGTTTCCTCTTTAACCGATGATACTATGAATCTGTAGTAGGTCTAATTATAAAGCTATTAGCTCCTCCCTCAATCACTTCAAATCAACTGAAGCTCAGATTTTTTAATCACAGTGTTGCTACCTTTTTTAAAAGACATCCATCTTCTTATATTTGAATGACCTATATGGCTTACTTCACTTCCACCTCTACATACATTTATTACCATTGTTTATTTCTTCTAAAGAATGTCTCATATTATGGAGAACAATTCTTATATATGTCACACCATGAAATTAACTAAGGAAAACGTTCACATATGTCTGGCAAGAAACTTTTGTGAACATATTCCAGATATGTTTTAGTTCAAAGAACTTTATTTGCAATAAAGTCCTCAAAATATTAAAAGTCATATTTAAAGCATTCTCATAAGCTGTGTATTGAGAAAAGACAAGTTTAATTCTCAAAGGCGCCATTATTGAAGCAAAAATTAATATTTGTACTGTTTCTAAATTGGAATAAAATTGCAAAGATGCAAACGCTATCCTATATCATAATCTATAAACCAGTCACAAATGTTAAATCAACTGTAAAAATGATTTAAAATCTACAAGAATAATTTTATTAAACTGATTTAAAATCACACTTTGTGCTACTTTCATTTATTAACTGTATCTTAGACAACAGTGCATTTATAGTGGATTTGCATGAACGTAGATATATACAGAAAGGAAATAGTCTATTAAAAGAGGACCTCTTCTGTGCGTGCTTTCCTGGCACATATTTGTGGTAAATACATTTAATAGAACCATATAAATTAAAGCTGCAAAGCCCTTGATAGATCATCTAGACAATTCTCTGCCATAGTGAGTTTGTGCTCTTCAATATACTTATTTGTAATAAAAAAAACCCCATACACTTAAAGATTTTCTGTTATCTCAAGATCACAAAGCACTTTGCAAGTCATTAATTAAGTTTGTCTGTATGATTATGTTGAGTTAGTAAGGGTGTGTTTTCATTGCAAAAAATGTAATTAACCCAAGTTAGCTAACTTGGTTCAAAATAGCAGTGATGAGACAGCAACTTGGCTTTTAACTTGTGTTAACGGCTTGAGTTCAACCTCAGCCTCCCTTACAGTATGTCTACACTGCATCTGGGAGTGAGCCTCCTAGCCTGGGTCCACAGATTTGTGCTAGCAGGGCTTGAAATTAGCGCACTAAAAAGGGCTGTGTAAACATTGTGGTTGGGCTGGAGCTCTGGCTTTATAGCATGTCTACACAAGTATTTTTACCATGCTAGCGCAAGTCCTGCTAGGACAAGGCTTGATCCCAGTATCAGATAAAAGAACCCTGCAATAGGAAGAGATGGAGTAATCTTTGCCTCCATTAGGTCTAATCTAGATCATAGAATCATAGAATATCAGGGTTGGAAGGGACCTCAGGAGGTCATCTAGTCCTACCCCCTGCTCAAAGCAGGACCAATCCCCAACTAAATCAACCCAGCCAGGGCTTTGTCAAACCTGACCTTAAAAACCTCTAAGGAAGGAGATTCCACCACCTCCCTAAGTAACCCTTTCCAGTGCTTAACCACCCTCCTAGTAAAAAAGTTTTTCCTAATATCCAACCTAAACCTCCCCCACTGCAACTTGAGACTATTACTCCTTGTTCTGTCATCTGCTACCACTAAGAACAGTCTAGATCCATCCTCTTTGGAACCCCCTTTCAGGTAGTTGAAAGCAGCTATAAAATCCCCCCCTCGTTCTTCTCTTCTGCAGACTAAACAATCCCAGTTCCCTCAGCCTCTCCTCATAAGTCATGTGCTCCAGCCCCCTAATCCTTTTTGTTGCCCTCCGCTAGACTCTTTCCAATTTTTCCACATCCTTCTTGTAGTGTGGGGCCCAAAACTGGACACAGTACTCCAGATGAGGCCTCACCAATGTCAAATAGAGGGGAATGATTACATCCCTCGATCTGATGGCAATGCCCCTACTTATACAGCCCAAAATGCTGTTAGCCTTCTTGGCAACAAGGGTACACTGTTGACTCATATCCAGCTTCTCGTCCACTGTAACCCCTAGGTCCTTTTCTGCAGAACTGCTGCCTAGCCACTCAGTCCCTAGCCTGTAGCAGTGCATGGGATTCTTCTGTCCTTGTTGAACCTCATCAGATTTCTTTTGGGTCAATTCTCTAATTTGTCTAGGTCCCTCTCTATCCTATCCCTATCCTCCAGCGTATCTACCACTCCTCCCAGTTTAGTGTCATCTGCAAACTTGCAGAGAGTGCAGTCCACGCCATCCTCCATTAATGAAGATATTGAACAAAACCGGCCCAGGACTGACCCTTGAGGCACTCCACTTGATACCGGCTGCCAACTAGACATGGAGCCATTGATCACTTCTCGTTGAGCCTGATGATCTAGCCAGCTTTCTATCCATCTTATAGTCCATTCATCCAGCCCATACTTCTTTAACTTGCTGGAAAGAATACTGTGGGAGACTGTATCAAAAGCTTTGCTAAACTCAAGGAATAACATGTCCCCTGCTTTCCCCTCATCCATGGAGACATTAGTAGCTCTCCAGTAGAGACTGGCATAATAAACATTCATAATGTTTGTTATTGTTGCAGAAGAACTGCGCGGGTGCAATCTGCCCATCTTATTTACTCCTACGAGAGCTTTTCCACCTACAGGTTTAATGCCTGAGATCTTTGAACAAAGTGAGCTCACTGCACTTAACAAAACAGATGAAACAACGATCCATCAAGTCTAGTAACAAGCTCCCAGCAGTGACAAATATCTGATGCTTCAGAAGAAGGGGAAACAACACTCTCTTGCCCACCTATGTGAAATATGACCTACTGTGTAGTTCTGCATATGTGTGGGTGGGGTGGGGTGGGGAGGTATCCTTCCCTGATCTCTGGGGTAATCAGCTGGAATTGGTTAGGTCATCTGGAAGTATCTTTTTATAGTTTACTTAATGTATAATGCTAGAGCCAGTACTGTTAAGTGAGGGCAATGTGCTTGGAGTCCGTGGTAGACATAATAAAAGTTTAAATACATAAATACAATGAAATTATTGAGATAACCCATATGTAGCAGTATGTATATCCACTTCCTTGCAGATTATTAGTGTCATCCTAGCCTAATATGTTTTTATAGATCTGTTCTGCTGTTAAATTGCCTCAGCAACAACCAGAATCACTAGCTGTTGCTAAATAATACTGCTGCATGAATAGTTTGGATGGAAACCTCAACAGAACAAAAATCAGGCTGGGTTTACGTTCTACTCAAATTCAACAATTTCAGTCCAGGGCCACAGACGTTTTCACAGCCTGGATTCCCTCTCTTTGTTAGCCACTCCCTCCTCTCCAGGCCCCAGGACTCCCTCCATTTATCAACTCTTCTCACTGCAAGATTTTGGGCACCACCAAAGAGGATCACTTGTATTGTTAGCCTTCATCAATACTCCAAAGTCTTCTGGAGAGAGGAGGAGCAGGAGATGTCCTCCCTCTCACATGCCGGGCAGGGGGCTCTAGGAGACAGTTCTACCCACACTGGCCTGCATCCATGAATTTTTAGTGGTGGGGTTTCTCTACCAACTACATGTGGCATCTCCCCAATAACAAGGCATCAGTAAATCCTTTAGCCCTCCTGTTGTCCCTTTGTGGTGGACTCCTGAAGATCTGTGGTGGTGGAACAGCTCAGCTCCACTTGAAGACATGAGGAACAGGGAACAGAAACATGGGCATAATGTTTTGGGTACAGACACTGGGTTGAGTGGGTGGCTGAGCTCTAAAGATAAGAGAGTCCCTTAGACCTTGGATTAGCTGTGAGGTACCAGGGGGATGTGGAAGAATTTCATGGAGATTTGGATTCTACACAAACCTGAACTTCTTTGTGAAAAGCAGGAATTGATTTGATACCAGTCCCTGCAAAACAAACTCTATGGAATTTTGCTTGCACAACCCCTGTGAACTAAACACTCTGTCAAAGCCCTACTACGCACATCACGGGGGGAAAAGACTCCTATTAGGCATAAAAAAAAACCCAGCAGCAGTTCTGTGTTCTTAAATCAGCAGATTTCACAGAACTTTCTTTTCAGCCTTTACCTCCTCATTTGTAAAAGGATGTAACTATAACAGATATGATAAAACAATCTACATTCTTCACGCATATAAATACTCGAATGCACTTTATCTTAGAGATGCCATTAGCGTGTATATAAGATAGATACAGTTACTGTTCCTTCAAGACTCTGTGTGACCTTTAACATCATTTTCCCCAAAAGTTAATTTCTGTACTGAATGCAATATACTAAAACCCATAAATTGGATCACTTGAAGAATTCAGATTAGGAATTATTGACAGCTGATAGAACAGAAGTGCAGAGATGAGGCAGATTTTCTCATCTGTCCATCTAAATGTTGGAATACGTATTGATTAAATTATGACATGGTATAGAGCCCACCATAAATCTAAACTCTATTAGATTAACACAGGCATTTAATTAACATAAAATGACAACCTAAGAGAAAGCACTGAATGTCAGTCTTCTCTCAATCTGTAATATTTTAACCAACCTAAATAAGCAAATTTTGAAATAAACAACTACAAGGGTATGATTTCTGATTGGCTCCAATATTTGCCAGTGCAAATTGAACCTTTAGATGTACACATGCGTAATGAACTGTGCCTGCCAGTCTGAGTAATTGCACCTCAACTCAATTTATATTTGCAATGACTTAATTACAGGTCATCAGCTCAGGTTTGCACCTCTAAATGAATTATAGGTGCAAAATTGTTTCAAAAAAAGGGTGGCCACCCTTCTGAAAATGGGCCCTGTTGTATGTGTATATTATGCATACAGTGGTCAAACTCAGCCCATTCTGTTTTGAAAGTCTCTAGCAGTTAAGGTATGTCTACACTTTGAGCTGGGGGTGTGATTCTCAGCTCAAGGAGACATACCCACGCTAGCTCTGATTGTGCTAGCCTGCTAAAGACAGGGTGTAGCTGTGGCAGTGAGAGTTGCAGGAGAGGCTAGCTGTCCAGAGAACATTCCTGTCTGAGACCTTAGGCACATACTCGGGGCAGCTAGACAGACCTGTTGCCATGGCTACATTCAATTTTTATCACACTAGTTCATTAGCGCTGGTGCCGGTACGTCTCCTTGAACTGAGAATCACAACCCCAGCCTGAAGTGTAGACATACCCTTAGAGACATATACCCCATTTTTGGTACAGGGAATACCACTAGTATCAGTAATACTGTTAAAAATGCAATTAACTTTTCATTTACAGGCCCTTTGTACAGCATACAGGTGAAACGCCGCCCCAGTGGGACGTTCACCCATTGCCTCTAGGCAAGGGCACTCTCTTCTGGACAGCAGTCCTCTGGCTCTCAGCAACTCCAGGCTGTAACACAGATCTGATGGAGCCGCTATGCAAGACGGTAAATCAGTACCAGCTTGAAGAATGTACAGAGCCTCCACCTGGAGAAGCAGTCTGTGCACTCTGAGTGTGGGCATCAGTCTCCCTCCCATAAAACTTTATAGGAAATCCCAGAGCATCTCACGTACACCAGTGCGGGAAATGCATACAATCTAAGGAGCTGATACAACACACACATTTGGATAGTAACGAGCAGATGGCAGGCAGGCCACTAGGCATGGCTTTAATTAAACTAGGGGACAGGAATACCAAAAAAAGGGAAACTGTAGGAAAAGGCTGGGTAAAAAAATGCAATGTAAATAGACTAATAAACAACCCCCTCACCCACACCCACACACATACAATTTTCTCTTCCAACACCATCACTGGAGGGGTCTCTTTTATGCAAAGATTGGCTAGCTGTACATGCAATGATAATTGCCTCAGTGTTCAGTGTACAAATCTTGGTTGGCTTGTAGGTGATAGGGCCTATGGGTAAGGGACCCAACTGACTGGGTGGGAGGTAGGGGCAGAAAGCAACAATAGGGTGGAGAGACCTCAGGAGTCACTTATTCAGGGTCACTTATCTCTGATTTTCAGAGATGCTACATACCCTCCGTATCAAACCGAGTTGGGGGTGATTAGCAGCTCTGGAAATCAAGCCCCCATGTTTGTGTGTGCACCTCTGGAGCCTGCTCAAGCTATTGTCAGATGATATCCAGATCCACTCATGGTTTCCTTGTTCCTGCCTCAGACAGGAGCAAGGAATCCTGGCATTTCTGAGGATGGAAGAATCAGGCAGTCCCTCTGCCTTAATAATAGCCTCTATTTTCCTGTTTCTGATCTGGAAATTTCCCGGATGCTGTTGCTGGCAGGAGCCTAGGCATCCCTTGTCTCAGCAGCAGGGTCCATGTGGTAGTGTTATTTTGACTGCAGCTTGCAGAGGCGATTTAGAGCTCTGGCTAAACCCTCAGTTCCCCTGGAGCTACTGTGGACAATTCCTCCTAACACCAGGGTGGTTTTCCCAGTCTTCTCCACTTCTTTTTCCTTCCAGCAGTCTTCAATGACCTTTTCCACTGACTACTTTTGGAAGAGTTGAGCTTTCATTGCTATTGCAATTGGAACCAAAAATCTGTGCTCAATCAGTTTTCCTCTAGGAGTCACTCTTGTAGGTGAGAATGTATTAACCCCCAAGGCTCTGAAAGGAGAGACTGATCAGGAGCGTCTACACTTGGAGCTAGGGTCCCAGCTCACGTAGACACACTCACACTAGCTAAACACTATTAGTGTAGCCACTGTAGCATGGGCAGCATCAAGAGGCAGCATGGACTAGTCACCCCAGGTACAGACCCATGGGGTCCAGATAGGTTTGCACTCAGGGCAGCTAACCCGTACCACTGCTCACAAATGCACATTCTACAACAGCTACAATACTATTTTTAGCACACTAGCTCAATGAAAGCTAGCATGAGTATATCTGTGGGATGAGAATCACCTCCCCAGCCCCAAGTGTAGATGTAGCCTGACCGGAGGGATAGACAAATGTTAAATCCATATATGAATTACATAAAATATTTAGCATGTATTTTATGTTTAGGTTTTTTAAATATCTTAATTCTCTCTCTCCTCCATTTTCCCCCTCCCCGAAGTCCTAAGATATTGGACCTTAGATTCACATCTATGGGAAAGCTATTGTAGGTATTTTTATGGTTTCTAAAATGTATCCATTATAATTAACCTGTTTTCAAAACCCAGTCCAACTCAAGCTCAACTTTGTTTGAGGTTGTTGGGGGGGTTTTTAATGGAATCTCTTTTGCTTATTATTTTTATTTTCATTTTCATTCACCTCTGCATTTCTACTTCTGATCCCAGCCAGAACCATGATGTGCCAAAAAGGCTGCTCCTGAAGTATTTCCAGCCTGACCACGCACCAAATACCAGATATCTCATTAGAAAGCCTGTCCTCGTGAGATTTCCAGGCTAGTTCTGCAGACTCAGGTAGGTCAGATACTTCAGGTTAAATCTGGTGAAGCACCCAAACTTCAGGGTGTTTTTGTAAACCAAACCAGTATTTTTCCTTTATTTTATTTTTGTGCTTAAAAGAAGCCAAGGATTAGGATTGAGTGAGTGTATAATTAGTATAAATGGAATCTGAATTGTTTCCTCACTCCAGAAACAGAACGCTTCTTGAGGTTAATTGAAAAAGCAAAGGAAAAGCACTTCACCACAAGCTTGTTCTGAAGAACTGAGGTAACATTCATATCATAGAAATATACAGAACTGATGCTTTTAGTTTGTTACCTATGACGGACTGCACTCCCTCAAGGAAAAATTAATTTTAGATGAATGAAGAGAGTCCTTATCTGGCCAACCTTTGGCTCCTCCTATACTGTATAGTCTGGGCTAGATTCTGCTCTCAGTCACAGTCATGTACATTTGGAGTAACTGCACTGAAGTCATCACAGGTGCGGGATGTAAATGGATTTACACTGCTGTAACTGAGAGCAGAATCTAGGTGCCCCAATTGTCAGGCGATGTGTAGAAATGAAGAGATGTTGAATGGATTGTGTATTCTGGACAATACTTTTACATTCCTCTTCACTGCACAGAATCTCAGTTACTTTTTTCTACCAATTCACCCCCATCACTCCCTTCTTCCCCCTTTTATAACACTACAATACAAAATGCATTGATTGACACCCAAGATTTAGCCCTGTCAAAAGTACAAGATATTTCTGTGGTGAGTCAAATATGTTCCTTACTAAGCAATACAACTGCAGTGAAGTGAGCAAACAAGAAGTAAGCAAAATACCTCACATACAATGATTTACTATAAATATACCACCTCCTCGAGTTAAGTACCTTCTATACAAACTGACAGGGCAGACTTCAGGTTAAGAAAATAAATGTGTTCTCTTTATAATTATTTTGATTGCATTGAATTAAAGTGGCAGCATACAACCTTGTTTGCGTGATAATGATAAATTGACAACTAAACTCTCATATAAAACATTCACGTAAACAAAGAGACGGACCCAAACCGAGGCTCTAGATCCCAACTGACTTGAACACAGGAGGAATTAGGATCCAGAAACGAACGCTGTGGTTCTGATCCATCTTTGCTTTCTAATTATATATCTGCTATAAGTCAAGACAATGGGACTAATCCTCTGCAGGTGTAAAATGATGCAACTCCATTGACTTCAATACAGTAGTGTCAGTTTACACTGGCAGAGAATTGGAGCCAATATGTATATGACCTAAAGAAGATATTATCCATGGGGGAGAAAAAGAAAGAAATTCCTCATTATTTTCTTATAGGATTGATAATATTGCACATTTATGGGGAAATCCTCAGCCCAGCATCCAGACATGAGACACTGGAGCGATGCAAGGGAATGAGGGAAGGAAGGAGCCTCTCCCTCAGGCTGAGGAGATATTTTGCAGCCACTACTCCAACCCTAAAACTAATCTGCACAGCAGTAAATCCTCCAGCCCCCACTAGGTGCTGTCCTACAGGAATCACCCACAGATGGTGGGGTGCACCCCTGATGCTCTCTCCTTGTCCTGCCTTTTACATGGCTGATTCTGCTGCTAGGGGACTTCCAGGTAGAGCAGGCTGAAATGGTGTGATTTTGCTTCACAGCTGTGTAGATGCACCGATGAGGAATACAGACATTTCTGGCAGTATACCGGAAGCAGGACAACATTTCAGCACACATCAAATATTGCTGTATGTAATCCCATTTTGACAATACAAAAGCAACTGCACAATGTGTGCATGTGGGTTCACTGCTTTACATCTAGAAAGAATCTGCAGCTAGTCGCACTAAGCAGGAGCAGAAAGGTTCATAGCAAAAGGGCAACAGAAGCTTGTAAGCACTGATTCTGCAACTTCTGTCTCAAATGTGGTGCCACTTCACAGTGTCAGATGATGGGTGAAAGAGACACGTTGGACCTTCAAAAGCAAAGATGAATACAAATCCATTTCAACCCCTGGAAGTGGGAAATACTAGTGAGTCACTTAAAAATAGAGAAAATTATCAGAGGGGTAGCCGTTTTAGTCTGGATCTGTAAAAAGTGACAAAGAGTCCTGTGGCACCTTATAGACTAACAGAAGTACTGGCACCTAAGCTTTCGTGGGTGAATACCCACTTCGTCAGACGCATGTCAGACGCGTGCGTCTGACGAAGTGGGTATTCACCCACAAAAGCTTATGCTCCAGTACTTCTGTTAGTCTATAAGGTGCCACAGGACTCTTTGTCGCTTTTTAAAAACAGAGTGCGGCCTGTGGGAAAGCATGGCCTGTTTGGAAGAGAGACCTGGAGAGAGACAAGGATGACCTCGAAGAGAAGGTGTCATGAACTTCATTGGAGTTACTGTGGATTTACTGAGTAACTGAACACAATCTGACCAAAAGTTAAACAGGAAAAAGAGACATGACTGGGAGCAGAGAGGATTGAGTTCTTGAAGAGATTTAGCGAAAACAAAGATCTGGGAGCTTAGAGGCAAAGAGAGATTACAGCCTGAAGACTGAGAAATGTAGCTTTGGATACCCAGAAGAAGAGAATCTTAAAAGCAGGGGAAGAGAGAATGAGAGACTAAGCACACCAAGAGTGCTAATATAATACACTGGCCTAGGGGTGACCACCTCTCCCTCCAGTGGTTGGTCCCAGAATTGATGCAGCCTGCTTCTTTATCACAGTTAAAGGAGCTTCCCTTTTTTCAAGTGGCGTAGGCAAGTACTTTTGGTGCGGAAGATCCTGTGTTTCATCCACACTAATGGCCTTTGTGTCTGGATGTACGTACAGTCTTGGTAAATTGGTCTATTAATGGTTAATTACACCATAAAGGGAATTAAAAAATAATAAACATGCTGCATTAGAAACATAATTCCCCAATTCTAACTAGCATAGATTATAAAAATGCCAATATATTGATATTATATAAGAAAAATGATAAATGAATAATAATAAATTGTTTGGCATCACTATGCTGCCTCTAACAAAAAAAGCACAGTTCTTGCTGACGTGTTAAGTGTAACAAAACATTACACTGCATGCACACTTCTCCCCCTGGGGACTGTATACTAGAGTAAACTACAGGTGACAGAGGTTACCTACATCGCTTAATGCACCACTGAAAGGTGCTCTGATACCACGAAGATGAGGGTGATGTAAGAACCTCTTAGTTAATGCCAGGGGAATGCTCCAGGCACTCACAGCAAGGAGGATACTACAGCAAGTATTTTTAAAAATACACATGTATATTAGAATAATAATGAAAATTATTAAAAAGCAGACACTGTACTGTAAAATCCAGACAGATCAAATTCATCCCTGGTGTAATTCCAGGTTGAATCAGGCTCAGAAAATGTTAACTGTCTCATACCTTTAAAAGCACAGTTGTTTAAAGAGTGTCTGATATATTCAGACATGCTGTGAGGTAAAATTACTTTCTATTGTCTATTCATACTTTTGTTATGCTGCTTTTTGTTTATGTTTTATGTGGTGTTGGGAGGAGAATGGACTAGAGGAGAAATTTAAACTACTGTAACTTGAAAGAAGCTGACATTAGTGGGATGTATCTAAGAAAGACTCAGGGTTGGAAAAATGATCCTCATAATGTGAAATATAATGTGAAAACTAAGCTCTTTCACAGAGGAAGTGTGGAATAGACTAAGTGCAGTATAAAAAACAAAGGAACATCCCAACAGAATGAGAGATGTTAAAAAGGACACTCTACACTTTGTAACATAGTCACAAAGTTCTCTCTATGCAAATCCTTTGGATCACAAAGATTTCTGATCCAGAGAGTTAACATATTTGATGATCACACTAATGTTTCTTCCCAGTGAAAAAGTGGGCTTGTCTACTTATCAATTCACAAGTATGCACATAGAGAAGGTCAATGAAATCACCTGTAAACCTGCAGTAGCCACATGACAGGGGCAGTGCTATATGTAACAGGAGCCTAGAGTATTAGGCTGTCTCCAAAAGTAATTCCACGCTGGGAGAGTAAGAGCAGATAAGGAAAGGCTGATGTCAAAGTACCAAAAAGGAAATATCCTCCTGGAACCACAGTAGAGAGGAGGGAAAGGGACATTAAATGATGTCAAGAGGTCGCAGGGTGTTTTCTTTCTTATCTTAATAGAGAAGGTGGATATTTGTCAAGAACAAAATTATTCTCCACTCTTCCTCTTCATAAATAACTCAGCTAGGGGGGAAAAACCTTCTCACAATTAAACTCTTATGCATGTGCAGTTTCCAAAGCAATTCACTTCTCAGGACTCCATAACCAAAGATTTTGTTTCTTCTCTTCCAAAAAGCTTAAATTACAACCTAGAATGTTTTGCAAATCACTGCGCTACATCCAACAGGCCAAATTTATCCCTGCTGTAATTCTAGTGCAGCCCCGGTAGTCACACCCAGGATGAATTTGGCCCAGCATGTACAGGTACGGCAATACGTAAACTTCCAGTTTTCAGACTTCTTTTTTTTTTTTAAACTTGGTTCTTCTTCTTGTTTGCAGGTTCTGGGCTCCCTCTTGTGGTCATCTACAGATTTCCAGCTATTAACCAAAACCAGCTAAAAAGAGTTAGAGTATTAAGCTACAATAAGCACCCACTGTGAAAATGCCAGACCAGTCTCAGATCCACGCAGATGTCTTGAATAAAGCTGTCCTTTGTTCCCATATCTCACTCTCTCATTCCTCAATAGTTCCCTTCAATGCCGTCAAAAACTTAAGTAAAGGAAATTTACACTCCAAGTCCACAATGACACCAATGAAATGGTAAGACTTGGCTTAAGGGCAGCTCCTGGCTAGCGATGCTGGCCCTTACCAGAGGGGCAGGGAGGGCACAGGACCACAGCAGTGCCTTATGGGTATTCTCTCTGTGCCTGGGAGCCCTGTGAGGCACAATGCCTCCCAGAGCTCCCACTGGGCTAGTGCAACTCTGCACCCCTCAAAAGGCAGACCAGTGCCTTCGTCACATGAGTATGCCTGAAATGAACAACCGGCCCAGAATTATACCTGCCTGCAAGAGGAAGCTTGAAAAGTCTCAGAGTTTCCCAAAGGTTGAGTCACACACACAAATTCCTTCCTCAGGCTTTTTTCTTCCTTTAGAGAAAAACAAAACATACTGAAATCACTTATTATTAGTAGTTTAATCAGTGCTGTAATACACGCTCAACTTTAAGTAAATCTGGAGACTAGTGAGGCTCAGCAACTGCCTGTATAGGACCCTGTCTCTGTAGCCCTGCTCCATTCTATTTGAGGTTGCTTCTCCGCCTTTGCCCATAGCACCTCCAGCTGGCGTCACACTAAAAATCATGACACGTCTGAGATAGTTTTGCCATTGTGAGAAATTTCTCAGCAGTCCGGGGGGGAGGCAGGTATTCTCAGAAGCCTGACATTCCCCTTCCCTGGCCACTAGGTCATCACTTCCATTCCACCGAAGTCTTTATGACCAGTTTGGCATTTGAAAGATTTTCTGCCAAAGACCCAGATCTTTCCAAGTCTTTGACACGTTTAACTCTACACGTAGCAAGTGTCCCATTGAGAACACAGGGAGTAAAGTAACCCACACATGTAAGTTTTTACAGGATCAAGGCCTAAGTTTGCAGGACTCTGAATATATTTCTGATTCAGGCCAATGGAGCCCAAATGCATAGTGCTGCTATTATGAACAAGTAAATTACACAGCTTTTCCTAGTGCCTCTAACTGATTTTTATTTTTCATATTGAATTAGGAAACTTTCTTTGGCAGGGCCTTTCTTTAATTGTTTATACGTGATTTCCATGTACAAGATTTCACATCAGCATTTACTGAAATGAGATGGCATGGCGTCTTATTGGTACTAATGCTCCAATCAGGAGGTCAGCAACCCACAGCTTGAAAGCTCTATCTGACCCTTTGCATAAATCCTGGCTCTCCTGGCTTTGACCTTTGGCCATAATACATGCAGGTTAGCAGCTCAGCCACTGAGTAACATTGTCTAGGTGAAAAAAAAACGTAAGGGTATGTCTACACTACCCGCCGGATAGGCAGGCAGCGATCGATCCAGCAGGGATCGATTTATCGCATCTAGACTAGCCCCGAGCCCTCTCCCGTTGACTCCTGTATTCCACTGCTGCCAGAGGCGCAAGCAGAGTTGACGGGGGAGGGGCAGCAGTTGACTCACCGCAGTGAAGACACCGCGGTGAGTAGGTCTAAGTATCTCGACTTCAGCTACGTTATTCACGTAGCTGAAGTTGTGTAACTTAGACTGATTTGCCCCCCACTCCCCAGTGTAGACCAGGGCTAAGCCTAATAGCCTGGTTAGGGATTTTTCTTAGCCTAGTTTCTAGACTAGACGTGATAAATCGATCCCCGCTGGATCGATCGCTGCCCGCCGATCCGGCGAGTAGTGTAGACATACCCTTAGAGAGAGAAGAGAGAACCTGGAGGGAGATGTTGCAGTGATAGTCATATAGATGAATTCAGCTGTATTTGCTTTTATATATACTGGCCCATTAATTTATTGTGAGGCAAGTTCTGTCCCCGTGTCCACAGAGGATCCCATTTTTTAAGTTGGCAAGACATCGATGTTTGCTGGATGCCTCATACTATGCATTAAACTGTCAACAAAACAGGATATCTCCCATGATAAGAAGATAGAGAAAACAGCAGCCACCCCCCAACAATGCAGTAACTGGGCATGTGGAAATAAGTTCAACTCATAAAGAAGTATTTCATTGAGGTAGCTTATATTTTTGAACTCGGACCAATATAATTTCCTTACATTCCAATGGAGAAATTGATGCAAAATTAATGTTTGCAAGAGGGAAACTTATGAGGAAGGGTGACACTCTTGGGTTCGATTAGTGTCTCTGTCACCTGAGCAAGATTTTGCTCTAGACTCGTGACTGTTGAGGGAATGCCTAGAACCAAAGGCTACTGCAGCCTGGTTTTGTGCTTGTTCTTGTGAGGTGAAATGATCTGAGACACATCTGGAACCCTGACGATTGTTGCTGGCTTCTGAGGATAAAAAGATGTAGTGCAGGACAAGACCATGGTCAAGAATCAAGTGACAGAAGATCAGAATGTAAAGCAAATACAAGGCCCACATTTTAAACAATTAACAGGAGGTCCAAGTTCTATAGTTGGACATTCAAACTGACAGTTAGGCATTTAAAACAGATATTTATGTTTCTTGGGGGATGTGAGCAACCAAATATAGGATTCAGATGACCTATGGGGTTGAAAATTGGGCTCCCCTTATGAAGAAATAGATCAGCTACCTAACCTAATAAAAATGTAAGACTAAAACTAGTTCCCCTAATCTCCATGCAGCAGCACGTGTCTGCACCCAAGGTTGTGGCTTATATATACCAGAGATGGGCATACACCAAATCCCAGGATCAGGTGTTGCATTCCTTATAATGTGCAGAATTGATCCTGGATCTACAGACCTCCACCTTCCAAGGAAGTTGGGTTCTGGACCTCAACATTGCATCTTAGGTCCAGCTCTAATAGATACCCACATTTGTGACATGAACGTCTCCTTCTTCCCCAACTTGATTAAGAGCAGAGAAAGTACAGATTAATCCATTGTAGCTGTGAGATGAATGTGTACATTGCATTAGATGACTCACGTTCACATAACGGAATATTGTTGTTGTCCTTGAAACGGCATCTGCACTTGCTTTGCCCAATCAGTGTCTGAGTCAGAAACCCCAGGTAAAAAAAAATGTTAACAGTGTTCTAAAAAAGGGTCGACAAAGCATTATGACAAGATAAGTGATGTGGCCTGGAAAGGGCCAACCCTGAAAACCAAACTTTGTTGAACTGTGCCATGCAGTCACAAAAGCTCTTGCCTCTGTTTTGCATGAGTAAGCTAAGGGCCTGACTCTGTGTATGGCATAGGTAAGGGTAATGATAAATGTGCTTGCACTTCCTGGTAAGTAATTAGGTTTGAGGTCTGAGCTGATGGATAATAGCAAGGTGAAGAACCTGGAAATGCTAGTCTCAGACTCCATTTCTGAGACTGAAGTCTAAACAGTATGCTAGCATTCCTGAAAGTCAACCTCTGTGAATCCTCTGTAAGGTAAATACTGTACATAACTTTTTTTTTGTGCATATAACAATTCACTCATATAAACCACTTGAGGGTCAGAAGAGAAGCTACATCTTCATATTCCATGTCTGACAAAGCTAGAGCACAATATCAGTGGTGATGAATAGAGAGAGTTTTGTCTGTATTATCAGGAGTAGATACTGTGAGTGCCAAACGGCTGCAGCTTGTAACGCCTTTGCAGACAACACTCTCAGACTTCTGCTGAAGAGGGCTCTGAGTTGGTGACCACTTCAAAATTCAAACAGAAAATTTTAAATTTGAAAACGTTGCATAGTCTTAACATCTGTTTCCCTAACATCTTAACTCTTCTTTTGATCTATGTGGCACTCAATATTTCCACGTTTTGTAAGACTGAATATTTAAAAAATTCTGCAGTTCTGATGGATTGCACAGTTCTAAAACAGCATACACTAAGATACCACAGCAAAACAAAGCCATGTCAATTGTGGAAGGTACTGAGTGCCTCCATCACCCAACTTTAGTAGGACAGAAGGCACTAACCACCACTTATCAATACATCTATCCTATTGTATCTTTTGCAGCTGTTGAAAAACAATATTGGTGCTTTCAGAGCAGTTTCATCACAGATTAAAAAAGCCTAAAACAACATCAGCAAACAAAAATAACCATATGCCTACTTGACCTAGGATACATAAACCTGTTGTTCAGTACAGAGACAGGATTACAGCATTACTTTTTAGTAAGTTGCTTTTCATATGGAAATTTCTTTTCATAGTAAAGATCTGTATTTAATGGCATCAACATAAAAACACCCCTATTTTTAGTTCCACTATCATGGACATATAGATTTTCATAGTGTCTGCAAGCTTACATTAATGTTAATTTCACCATTCTCCTTTGTATTTTGTTAATGTCACAATCTGCTGTAAAACCTTGCCAAGTTTCTTAACTGTCATGTTAATTCCAAAACCTATTCTGCACACTTTGACATTTCAGGACAGAACATGGCAGTGAAAAAAGATTAAAAACAGCTTATAAGTATTATAAAATCTAGAACTTTACAGATGGTGGAATTATATCTGCTGAATAGAAATGCAGCTTGGAACACAATAATATTAGAATAGCCTATTGATTTCTAAGGTAAATATTTTTCAGAGGTACCATAAAATATCTAAATAGCGGGGAAACACTTCAAAAATGTAAGAAAGTTATTTTATTTTAAACATCACACTGGATGTGTATGTTGTATCTGTGCTAGTATTACGTTTCAAAGGTTTTCTGTACCATATAAATAAAAGGCATAATAAGATCTTGATTTTATTCACGGTCAGTTCAAAGTTCACACAAATTATTTCACACAGGGGATTTGTCTGAGGGTTTTTGTGTTAAAGAACTGAATTAATGTACTTTAGATATTAAATGACAATGCCACATGGTAAGAAATTTGCACGAATGAACAGGAAATTAGACACTGTTTTTTTAAACTGATTGCTAAAGAATGTACACTGTTTAAATGCATACTATCCATTTCAAAGGGAAGCATTTGCTGATTCCAGGAAGTTTAAAATCGGCTAATCAGAAAGTAATACAAAGTTAGAGTTGAATATGCCCTTTTTTTTTTAAAGGAAACTGTTTCTTTAAAAAAAAATCCTTTCCCCTTTTCTTTAAGGAGTGCTTATTATTTCCATCATCCTTGTTGAGTTGTTGATGAATAGCTCACATCGTTTGCCAAACTCCACCCTCTGTCTTTTTTCTAAACCCTTTACTCATTATTTGCTCAGTCTTTTTCCCACAGCCTAGACAGCCTGTCAAGGCAGCTTAAATAAAACACTGTATTAACATTAGGAAATGGCATTCAGTTCCCAATTGATCTCCTAATACTTTATGTTGAAATGATAATTGGTACAGTCTTCATTGAAAAAAAAGAGAGAAAAACTACTTTTCAGTCACCACAAGGTATTATCTTAGCTGATGTATTCAGAACCAAACAGATACATTTTTAAAATCTCCCCCATCTGCTGGAGACTACAGTCCACAATTCTTTTCAGCTGACATAATCCACATTGATTCGTTCAGCAGATAAAATTCAGGCCACTTCTGCCCTTTATAGGAGCAACATAATACCAGTCTTTATTCAGTAACAATGTAACATAATGGGATCGGAATGTGCAAAATGACTGTTCTTAAATTACTGTGACACACAAGGGTCCAACACAAGCTGTGGTTTAATGTAAAAAATCATTAGGCACAGATTACTAAAGTGTTCCTGCATTAACAAGGTCATATCAAGACTATTTATGATATTTTTCAGGGGGCGGGGGAGCCCTGTTTACTAATTTCTTGATTATGAATGTGCTTTTAAGAGGAAAAAATCTGCTGTTTTTACATGAAGAAAATACCGTTTATTCAATAATGAGTGCAACAGTTAAACATCCCATAAAGACCTTTTCCAAAGAACCAAATTAATCTATTAGACACTGAAGCACACTCACAACAAAATCTAAATACCAAAAAGATTGTTAAGAGTTGATATAGAGTTGATACACTCTATATCAAACACATTAAAAGAATCTTCAAAGATTACACTTTTCCTCTTTTGATCTAACCACAGACCACTAGAAGAAATCTAGCAAGTTGTTGCAACACAGTTCAGGGGTTTGCCTCTATGTATGTCATCTCTATTTAACAATCTTACCCTCATATACTTACAAATCAACCTATCAACAAGAGAAAGCTCCAGCGAAGGAAAGCTGTCAATTTCATCCCTACTAGACCAGTCTTTACGCAGTAAGTGTTCTCTATTTGGAGCACAAAAATGTAAGAATCTCTTTGTACAATTGTTTCCTTCTGTGATGAAAAGAATGGTCTATTAGAAAATCTAAGGTTTAGGACATTTAACTTTTGATTAAAAAGTATTTCAGAACTATTATTACTTGCTTTAATAAAAGAACAAACAACCCTTTCTTGCCCCTACCAAAAATTATCTACCCATGTAGTCACTGGGCTTTGATGTTAAGGCAGATAATCTAACTAGCTCACATTAGAGTTAATGGGTCAACTTTCTGGCACAGTGGTAGTCACTTTTGGATGCACAGTTAGTGGAGTCTTGCCCTAAAGCTATTGTAGCTCAGGCCCAGGGAGATCAATGTAAGGCTGATCCTGCAGTAGCATAAAACCAACCAACGACCTTTCGTGACTCTAGAGTGACCAGATATCCCGATTTTATAGGGACAGTCCCGATATTTGGGGCTTTCTCTTATATAAGTGCCTATTATCCCCCCACTCCCTGTACCGATTTTTCACCCTTGTTATCTGGTCACCCTACATGACACACACTGCTGCCAGCATAGCAGGGAAAAGGGAATGTGGTCAGAATGCCTTAGTGCCAGTTAAATCCTCAGTTGTGGTTTTGGTCCTTGGAGCCTGTTGCAGCTAGCATGAATCAGAGCAGCTTTTAGGCTTCTCTAACTCCATGCATGGAGCACACAGCAGCAAAATGACTGGGAAAAAGCAAAAGCTTTAAGCCATCTTTGGACATGTACACTTCTGACCTACACACTGTGTACACCAAGTGCACCCCAGGATACGGCCCAATTGATTGCTGCATGTGTATAAAGTGGGTGGGCCAAATAGTGCTCATTCTCCTCTCACACGGCGACTGTGGGAGTAATGAGAGCAACATGTGGCTGTATTTTACGAGTCTTGCATCCAAAAAGCTACTAGAACTGGGTGAATTTCTAAATAGATTTGCTTCATCTCTACTCACACTTCTTGTGCTAATTTCCCATGAACATTTGAGCAATAGGGTTTTCCTGGCATGAGTGTTTGTAAAAAGTAAACTTCAAACATACAGGCATATTTGTGGAAATTAAATCTTTAGATTCAGACATGTGAGTATTCCCTCCCAAATTGGTTTCACACTCATCCAATGAATTAACAGAATTAACATCATGAAACTTAGCTGACTAATCACAATTAACCAACACTGGAGCTGGGTGGGGAAAGAAAACCTCATTTTGTGGAGGATTTCAAAATTTGGTTTTGTTTCAATTAGGAACAAAAAAAATTGAAATTATCTGGGGAAATGAAGACATGGAGCCATGATCCTGGGAGCCAGAGATTTCAGATCATCTGCAGCCCCCTTTGAAGGCTGATGTGAGCTCTCAAGGAGTCGGTGGTGAGCTGGCAGGAAACAAGGCAGGTTTCCGTCTGACTCCTGCCTGGGTTTCCTTAGAATTTCCTTGATATCTAAATGCCTTTGTAAAATATTTAGATTTTGACAAACCGGCAAAGTCCTACAAAAATGTTTTGTAGGGAGTTCTCTGAGTAGTTCTAACCAACACATCTTGAATAGCGAGTACCTGTAAAAAGTTGTTCACAGTCAACCCAAAGCATTAAATAAGCCACACACAAAAATTAGCTGGATACTTTTGAATAATTTTTGAATAATGTGTTACATAAGCAGCTCACTTTTGTTAGATAGTTACTAGGAAATGATTTTAAAAGATATGGCAAATCAACTTCATGATTCTAACCTCATTTGAAACTCACTACATTAAAATATTTGCAAATTCTAGTGAACCTGAGATGTCAATCTGACCGCACAGATCCAATAACTGAAACATGTGGCCTTAAAACTTGCAATCAATATAAACCTTTTAGAGCCCAAGCTTCACAAAACTGTATCAAATATATATTTGATGAGAAGAGGGTTAATTGAATAATTGATTACTGAGTTGCAATTAAGTGCCTTTCAGATATCTTTGGGAAATAATGAGATATAATAGTGATAGATATTTATTAGTTTATCAGCTATCCCTGATTTATAGGTATAATTTATTTTTTAATTTCCAAAGTCAATTTTTACATTTATATATTTTAATAATATAGTCCCCAGTGAGAATCAATATAGAGTGTATTTTCACCATAGGGCTATCAACAGCTACACGAGAAATCTATACTTACCAATTCAGCCAGTTCCACTGCAATCTTCAATACTATAAATACATTGTGTAAAATATATTTTGCTAAAACTTTCAAGCTTTGCCTCCTAATGGCACTCATATAGCATAAAATATTTGTTGTAAAAAAGGTTAACCAACTCTAATTGTGCTTACAAATCCTGAAATAGATATTTTTAACTACAAAAAATTCACAAGATCTTTAGGAAAAATGGAATTTGCATTGTATGTATGTTTCACCTTATGATTAATTTTTATGCAAATGGAAAATACTTCCATGGGAGTCACATTCGTATCAATTGCCAAGAGGAACACTGGGACTCTTTTAAGTGGCCTAAACACTTAATCTATAAGAATCTGATCCTCAGAGTTGTCTTCCACTAACTCCTCAAGACAACCATTATTGTTATTTCTTATGTACATTGCAGTAATGCCCAGAGGTCCCTGGAAAGCTCTGGGCCCTGTTGTGGAAATATACAAAAGGCCCTGCCCCAAACAACCTACAATTTAAGACAGGATAAGATTTGGTAAAATTGTCTAATTGCTCAATGGTTAGTAAGGAGCCATTGAGATTAACTATAGCCCTCTTGTTACAGAAGTTTTGAAGTTAAGGGCACTCAAAACTTTGTGGCCTTAGTCCCGCGACACTATAATCACTCCCTGCCGCTGACTGTCATTTGAATTACTGCTTAATAACCATCATCAACAAAAACTAACTTTTAGGGTCTGATCCTGCATTCATTCCAAATGACATCCGCTGACATCAGTGGCAACTCTGAAACACGCCACAGAAGGAAGGCAGGTTCTAATTAGTTTAGGAAAATATTTCAGCTATTTTTGATTGGTACTTCCAAGATGTGATGAGAATGATGAATCAAGTAACTTCACATTTTCACTGAACAATCTGAATCTTTCTTTTGTGATTGCCACCTTATAATTAAGCGTTATGAATTAGTGTGGGGAGTTAGAGTATACTG
Source organism: Mauremys reevesii (assembly GCF_016161935.1). NCBI lineage: Eukaryota > Metazoa > Chordata > Testudines > Geoemydidae > Mauremys > Mauremys reevesii. The sequence goes on along the minus strand of NC_052638.1, from coordinate 23,146,945 downwards.
TGAGGCATGAAGCAGAAGGCTGAAAGGAATAAAATCAAAATACTTCCCTTTCTTTAAGTTAAATATCTACTAACAATAGCCATGGATATATTAAATGCCCATTTATATGATTTCTTATTGTGCAAATTCCCTCAATTACAACAATGTAAATCCAGAGTAACTCCACTGAATTTCCTCATTTAAATTATTCTGCCTAGGAGCAGCAGATGTCTGTGTGGGATTGCGGGGTGCATGGGGCCAGGTATTCTCGAAAACAACACCCTGGCTCTTAGGCCACACCCATAGCAACACTTACTGGTTGAAATACATCACTGACTTTTTGGCCTTTTATCCTCTGACCTATTGAAGTCTGAGCAGGTCCTTTAAGGTCAGTGAAGCTACTGTGAATTTACTCCAATGTAGCAGAGCTACAGAGAATGCTATTGTTTAATATTGCCTATCAAAACAAAGCACTCAAATTCCATGGACACCTGGAATAACCTCCCTTATGCACTGCACTTTATATTGTGTCAAGGGTGATGTACACTTTATGTTGGGTCTCACAGCAAAATGACAGGCACTGCTGTCCATTGAAAAAGCCACATGACAGTTAGGTGTCACATACAGAGAGTGCAGATGTATTATCACTCTGCCACTTAGACAGCAATGACATCCTTTGAATCTCAAGAGACAGTGTTTCAGACGAGCTAACCTAAGTGTGCCAGTTGTACACTCAGCAATATTGACAGTCAACAATTCTGTGCACATCGATGGTGAAAGAATACTAAGACTTAAAGACAACTGATTTCAGTTTTTATAACTGAAATAATGATAACATAAAAAAGATGAATGTGGATAATATTCTTTTAAAAAGGAATCCAACATAATATTGTTTAAAAGATTGTTTCAAATTTGAATCATACACTATATCATGAATCATGACATTACTCCTCATGCTAGTGCTAATGCGGCTCGTGTTTGGGTTTTTTTGGGGGGAGGTTGTACTTTTAGTTTCTTTTACATCCAAATGAAAATATAGTTTTCACGTGCCAGGCACGGCAAAGTCCCTTAAAATACTAATATTATAATAACAATCTAAAACACTTGGGGCCAAACTCTCTCTACAACATATGCTTAGGTGCATGAGAGGAAAGCTGCGTGATTCAGACCTATACAGCTGCTATGCATAGGTTAGCAGTCATTGGACTTACAGACACATTATTCAGCAGGCATTTCACAGCTAAAACCTATATAGAAATGCAGGAGTCTTCTGCTGAATCATTCCAAGGTCAGGTACAAAACCTTGCTATAACATGCAGGGAAAGGACTGCCAAGTCATACTAGCTGGAGTGGGAAATGGGGTAGGAAAGTAATTAGCTTCAACTGTCATATAAAAAAAAAGAGTTTCTGTGAGCAAGAAGGAACTAGGAGGTTAGGATGGAAGAAGTCCTGAAGGGAAATCCTAGGAAACTGGACTGGAAGTTTGGAGAGAAATAGCTCTGACGACAGCGACAAAGTGTTTGTATATAAGCTTTGGCTGCATGAAGCCTTATTCTTTTTGTCTATGGCTATGGAAGTTTGGTGCTTTATCCTTTATTGTGTTTTAGAATATCTTAATACCCAATCTGTGCAGGTTCCATTTGTACCAGCCAAGACTCTAGAGTTGCCTGTTTCAGTACAATACCTATTTTATCCTTGTACAAGTTTAAAGTGACTTTAAAGCTTGCCTAGAGATGTGGAAAACAAATTCCAGAACTTCAGAGAAAATCGTACTTTGAACAGTTTGTAAAAAGTGAAATGATTTTGCGGTTTGGTTTTGAATTTTTCATAGTTTTCCAGAAAAACTAAAAGTTGGTCTTCACTGCCAAAACTGAGAAATTTCTTTACAAAAGGGGTAAATTTTCATTTGGGACACAAGTCAACAATTGTGATTTGTTCTTAGGCAAAATATGTCATTTGTAATGATAAAAAAAGTTTTCGCTAGTGAAAATGAAATGTTATTGGTGAAAAATCTCAGTTTCTCTTTAAATTTGAAACTTTCAAATTTTGCATGTGGAAATTTGTAAACTGGAAATTGATTAATGTTTAAAGCTGTACAAAGCTACACTAAATGTCTTAAGTGAAAATGAGTACATTGTTTTAATACAACCATCCTTTGGACCTCACGAATATAATATCTCATTGTGTCATTAATCACACCATATTTTTCTACCAGCAAAAGGACAAGTAGAATCATACTTTAATGCATCAGCATTTCATAAGGCAAAATAAAATCATTTTAATTTAAAACTTAAAGAGAATGGAATGTTCTACACATATAACACACAGCAAAGGACTGTGTGGAATAAACAAATTATTTTCTCACTTTAGGAATGACCATGCCTAACTGATTCATGGCTCTTCTGTGCTTCACCACTTATCACTTTGGCTGACTCATGAAAATAACATTTATGAATTCTCTTCCTTCCTCTCAATGCATGAAATTTACCTCTCACTGCACAAAGCCTGAGTAAAAGGAGCGAAGCAGGAGATTGGGGGATGGAATTAAACCTTTCAGTCCCCTGGAAGGTTGTGGGGCTGCAGTGAGGGCCTTCAATGCTGCTATTCCAACCTATGGGCTGGAAAAGCTGCTGAAATTCCTGTGTGTTCTGGCAATTGGATCAAATCTACTGAACCTTCACAGCTCTCCATCCCAGCTTATTCAGACCCAGTATAGAGGCTCATTTTGTCATAGGTAAGGGATAATAAGGTAAATCTGCCCACGTTTCTCCCTTTCTCTCAAAGGGGAATGAGTCATCTATACTGGGGTGAATTTAACCAATTACGAACACGGATGGTGATCCTGCAGCCTTTATTTAGATAAAATGGTCATTAGAGTAACATGACTTTTGTCTGGGTAAACCATACAAGATTAAGCATATATGCAGTCTGAAATGCCTTCCATGTTTAAAAAAGGGGCCACATTTCTGACTGGGACAGCTCTGCATTGCCATAATACAAATACAAAATAATTATATTTTCCAGCTTTAATTCTCATTCTAACTATTCCAAGGTTTTTGAATAGCCAATGTAAAGAAGGTCTGCAGTGTGGGTACTTCATTCATATGGCAGAATTCAAGGAGGACTTCAAAAAACTCCAAGTGGCCACTGACACAAGTATAACCTACATGCATGAAACACACAGCCATGGATTGGGGCTGTTTGGTCTCAGGTGGCAGGGTAAAGGAGCAACCTCTTTCTGTGGCACATTCCACTCTGTACAGCTTGACAATTACACAGGAGGAACTGCTGGTGCAATGAGCAGTAACTGACCATTGCATCTTCATCTCCCATTTTACAAACTTCAAGGGGAAACCCAGCGGCAGCATTACTCCTAAGATGGGGCCTCCTGAGCACTGTGAGGAGACTTGGATCTCCGGGGATGTAGGCTGGTTTTCCTGGGGAGCCATGAGCGCCACCAGATTTATAGACCTCACCCTTTCCCCCTCTCTGTGATCTCCTAAACCCTCTTCCTCAAGGGCGGGAGGCAGAGGAAACACCACAAGGTGAATCTTCTCCTCTGTGTTGAGAACTTTTCTTCATTCATGGGTTTTTCCTTTGGAGGGAGGTATTTTCCCCGAAATAATCAGTGAACTGTTATTGCATGAGATTGTAAGTGGTTTTCCCATTCCATGTCCATTAACACTTTAATATCTAATAAAAATCAGAATGTCCCCTAGTAAGGAGCCTTGATACTATGGTGATGAGCACAGAATAAATGGATAGATAGATGGATCCTCAATATTTCCTTTTATTAACTTTATATAGCACAAAAATTCAGTAGAAATAGTGACAAAAACATCTACAATTATAGAAAGCTTTTGGGGTATTTTACTCCTATTCAGACACAACATTTACTAGTGTCGGTTTAATCATAAATATAATTATTTTTGCGTGCTCTATTACAAAAACCAATAAACTAGGCCTCAACAGAGATTCTGAAATTACTTAACTTTTCTTTAGGAAAATATTAAAACAGCATTATCACATCAATGAGAGGAAAAGACAGGAAGATAATAAAGTTATGTTAAACCTCCCTGTATTTACTCATGTGTGAAACAGTTATGTCTGGTCACATAATTGCAATGGTTCTGAGAAATATTTCATATTTTATAATGAACATTAAAAGAGTTTGTGGATCATTACTTTATATGAGTTCCAAAGTTATTACATAAAATCCAACAGGAATGGTTATAAATTATTTGATCCTCTAGTCTGGCCTTGGTAAACATAACATGAAGGCTGAAGCATCTCAGCAGACAAGATTCATGGTAATAGGTGAAGTGTTTCTACAGTTAAAGAAGAAAACACCAGAGTACTTGTAAACAAGACTCTTAACATTTTTTGTTTGCTGTTTCAAAGAAATTCTTTTCAGCAATGAGCGTAAGCCATTAAAAAAAAATAGCTTTGTCTAGAACAAAAGGAAAACTTGCTCACAGGCATGTTCTTTCGCCTACCAATTTGGCATGGCCCTAAAGTCACTGTCAAATTCTTGAACTTTCAGCACAGTATGTGTTAAAAATACTGTACTTAGCCGGGAAATACTATCACAAGCAATTATTTGATTTTTAAAAGGATCCTGAAAAGCATCTCACTGAAACACGAAAAATACAGTATACTAACAAAAATTACATACTTGACACAATTATGTGGAATATTTGTCTCCAAAATAGAGTTGGCAGGCAGCATTTTAATTAATAAATGATCATTTGTGTCAGAGATAAATGTAATACCAGATGAATTGTGTCCCACTTCCTCCTATTTGCTCATATTTGTATCAGGCTATTATATTTTGTGTCAAAAATATGGAGTGTTTTTTGGTTGGTTTTCATTCGATAAAAGCTTTCAAAGAATATTAACATGGCAAAACATTCAATAACATTGGAAAAGTAAGTTTAGATATTCTTGTCAATTAAAAAAAACATGTAAAAATAAATTTAGGAAGGTTCAGATCAAACATTCAAATCCTGCAAACTCTCAAATGAGTATTCCCTAGTCACTTGAGTGGTCCAATTGGTCATGTATGAAAATCCCTTCATTGCAGGAATTACTGGGTGAAATTCTATGACCCATGTTATGCAGAAGGTCAAACTCGATGATCCTAACGGTCTCTTCTGACCTTAAAAATCTATTAATGGGTTTTCAAGTTTGAGCTTTATGGGCCTGATCCATAGGCCATTGAAATTAGTGGAAAGACTCGGATTGACGTCAGTGGTCTTTGGATCATGGCCTGGGGAGTATCTGATGTAAGTCTTATTAGCTAATTGTTTTTCAACTTTATTCCACAAACTCCTAAAGTTTGATTAAAGCAATAAGCCACAATTCTGTGGTTGCTAAAGGCACTTAGCTTAGGCACATTCTTTCATCACAAAACACTTGGGTATGATCCTGCATGCCCTGCAATCATCTACCCTTGATGTCGACGATGTCCACTGTAACTTCACTCCCTGTTGAGTGTTCCCAGCCAAAAGACATTCTGTTTTACATTGTCAGCTACCTTACAAATGTCTCATTGGGAAAATGTAATTCTAGAAGTTGAAGACACAAAATTTGCACCACATTTTAAATGTCTTGCTTTAAATGTTATGCTATTCTTTATATTTTTGGCATCAGAGCCACCCAGAGTAGTGATGAAATATTTTTAAGATGCATTCTATTTTCTCCCTCATTTTCTTCATTCACCTGGGTTCTTTCAGTACACTTGAGCATTTCATCTTCACTAGTTGTCCACCAATTGTTGTGTTTAATTTGTTAAATAACTACTTTCTCCTCAACTCATTTCTCTTTAGCTTTCTGGGAATTTTTAATGAAGATACAAAATGACTTTAGTAAAACTCTCAGATTAAAATGAGAATGTTTTCAGTATTTCCCAAGTAAAAGAAAATGTTCATATTTTAAAAGAATTCTTTTCTGTATGTAAAATGCATAGCCAACAGTATAGACACGGAAAGACCTCACAAAAGTACCAATTTGCAATGTAAGGAACAGTGTGAAACTGGATAAAGCAAGAAAACTACCCAGTATTCCTATAATGTACCAAACCTATTGAATTAAAGTATTCTGTTAATTTCTTTGTAATTTCAGAAGTACACATTTATGTCATTACACTTTTTCTTAGTTCATGGAGCTAAGCTATCTGGTTTAATTTAGACATAGATATAGATACAGATAATATAAACAACATGAGAAAGTTTTTAGAGGTTTTTTTAAAGATACCTGTTTTTTAAAGATAATATATTCATCATTGTTTTTCTTGAACTGAAAATATTTTAAAAATATTTTGCTATGTCCTCTAGGTGGTGCTAATACTGCACAGCTTTGACTTTTCAGCACAATGAAAACATTAATTTGCTATGAGATAATTTTTGACGTAAATGTAAAATGGTGCCCATTCGAACTCAGTAATGAAGCATGGTGCATTTCTACAGCTCCTAATTTGACTAGTTAAATGACTCCATTACGTGTCTAACAGACAGAAGCAAATAATTTCTGGTCAGTTGACGCTCACTTATCCGTATCATTTTACCCTGAAAATAAAGTCTCTAATCTACAGTTTCTTTGTCTTAGTTTTTTTTAAATATTATTAAAGCAAACATACTTAAATAAGAGAGATTAAACCAACACAAACTAACAATTAAGACTACAATACTGAAATCAAATTTATGTAATATGGGAGGATGAATAAAAAATATTTAAATTGAAATAGTAAATTAAATGAATGCTTGTCCTGGTTATTTCAGCTGTGTTGTCTGACAACATTTCTATTTTTTTAAATAAACTCTTTTTCAAAATCATTGATTTTGAAAGTCCAGTTAAATACTGTTAGCTACTCTATTAAACTTTATCACAAAACTTTGAGAATGTTTAGAAAGACCCTTTATGGTGTAGAGCAATAAAATAAAAATGCTGCCTTAATAAATATCAGGTGATGAATAATTTTACCCTGAGGAAAAAAATGGTTAATGCTGAATCTTAATGTTCCTCATCTAAATGCTTTTTCTTCCTGCTAAAAACAAGTTTAGAATTAAAGCATATCACTTTACACATATTGCATGCATATTAGTGAGACACAGCTGCTTATGTCCCACTCTTAAGAGCCATATGATTAAGTTATGGGATATCAGATAATCCAACGTCTCTTTCTATTGGTCACCTTTCACAGACAAAGGCTTTTTAGTTTTAAGTCCATTTAATGACAGAATGTCCAATTCTATAAATGTGTGAGTAATTCCAGTGGAACACCTGTGGCTCCCTCCACTAGAATACAGAGTGGAAGATATAAAATGTCATTACAGTAACATTCACTGTCTGACTTTAACTGACAAAAGCAAAAATATTCAGAGTCAAGGCTGCCACTCCACCCCAATGTATTCCATCATGCTCAGGTTTCCAGGGTCTCAGAGCAGTAAGTGTGATCTTACATATCATATCCAGTACCAGTTTTTAATCAAAATGAGGTGAATTAAGGACAGAGTGGCTGTTTTCTGGTTTAAGTTGCAGCCTTAGGGGGGTTCATTTCCATGGAAGTTTGCAGGGACAGAGTCACTTGACTCCTATAGCAGTTAACAGGAGGGATGGGACAAATTCTTCCTGTGCCATTTGGAAAATTTAGCATCTAACCTTATTTTAATGCTTTTTGCATTTACATTTCTCCGGGTTATTTTAAGTTTATATATATATCTCTATAAAATAAGATAGAGAATATTACAAATATTTTGTTTCTATTTTAATACCTTTGATGAAAGTCTGAGACTTCTAAAGAATGGTGGGGAAATACATTCCAGGGGATCTAGACAGGCAAAGGAACTACTTTGATTCCTCCCTTAGCTGAATCTTTTCTACTGATGTTGTCTTTGCAACCCATTGCAGCAGAACTGCTATGACCCAAATCTAAGGCTGAAGGGTTACATTAAAATTAATGGGCTTCTTCTGAGTATTCATTCTTTGCATACAATATGCATACATCGAGTTAGGACCAAATTTACAACTAAAAGATAACGCTGTTGACAGAAGTTTCAGTGACTCTCAAGGCTAGCTCCTGCTCTCAAGGAAGGCAATGGCAAAACTTCTAATTGACTTCAGAGAGAGGAGGAGCAGATCCTGTATGGAATAAAAGAAATGGAAGAAGTGATTCTATATGGAAATGGCAGATGTTCAAAGAGTAGTTAATATCAGTATAAAGAATATACATATAACCTAGCAAAAATACACTAAGGACACAAAAGCAACCTCTAAATTTGTGAGTCAAAGATCTTGGATTCATAAGAGGAAGGATGGTCTACTGGTTAGAGAGCTAGTGTGGGTCTCAAAGATTTGGGTTCAATTTCATGCTTCATCATAGATTTCCCATGTGACCTTAAACTTAGTCCTTCTGCACCTCAACTCCCTATCAGTGGACTGGGAATAACAGCACCATCCTGCCTAATTGGGATATCGTGAGGATAAATACATTACAGATTGTGAAGTGCTCAGATACTACAGCAATGGAGACTATATAAATTCCTAAGATAGATATGTGTGCTGATCTGACTTATTCAAAAGTTGGGGTGAGGCCACCTTTAAAAAGAAGCTCCAAAAACAATGAAAAGTTCATTTGAAACCAACAAAGCTGGGCATTCCCAGGCTCCTGCTCCTACTAGTTTCAACAGGAACAGGAGCAGATCCATGTTGTCACGAAACACCAGCTACCAAGGATTAGAAAGATTAACAAATGAAATTAAAGGTGAAGCGGTAAAAATGTATTGGGAATACAATTTAAGATCCAAAATCAGTCACCAAAGATGGGCTCCACGCCAGAATTTTGCAGGAAGAGGCAAAGGAGCAGGGAAGCTTTAGCAAATATCTTTGGAGGGAGAGGAAATGCCACTGGATGGGAGGACTAATGTAATAACAGCTCTAGGGAAGATCAAAGAAATTAAACACTAGTAAGCCCAACTTCAGCAGTGGGGAAGGTATTGGAAACACTAATCAGGGACAAAATAGGGAAAGTTATGATTTAATTAAAGATATTCAGCATGGATTCACAAAAGGGAGATCATACGTAACAAAACTAATAGAATATTTTGAAAAAAAAAGAAAGAAAAAATAAAATGATGAAGAAAGCCGTGAGCATGATTTACTTGGACCTTAAGAAGGCTTTTGCTGCACTACCTCCTGAAAGACTAATTTACAATGTGAGTAAGTTTTGAAAAGAGGGTGAGCTGAATACTGGATAAAGAACTGGATAGGATATTGAGGGCACAGCTTTTCCTTACATTAACATAGAGAGATTAGGACTATGGGTGGTGTTGGCTGGTGTCCCACAAGCATCACTAATAAGCTGATTTTTTTCACTTTCTGTATCAGTGACCTCAAAGAAGAAATCTACAAGAAGGCGAGTGAAATTTATGCAATATAGAAAATGGAGGGGAAGCTGCAGACAGTAAAAATGAAGGTGGCAAAAAATGGAAAATCCAGAATTTCTTTGAGGGAATATGGAAAGAGATTTGATACAATTCAATAAAGAAAAAAATAGGGTGAACTACATACAAAGAGAAAAGGGATGACATGCTTAGAGTTCTCATCAACTAATGGGGACACAACAGAAGTGCTGTGAGGAATTCTGAATAAAGTGCTAAAATCTTAAAAACAAGACCTAACAGCAGCACAAAAAAGTAAAGATACTTCTGTGATACACAAACAGAGGTATTGACTGTAAAGTGTTAGAAACCATTTGCGCACTTTATAACAGAATAGCAAAGAAATAATTTGGAATATTGTACATCAGCTTTGACTACATTATCATTTAAAAAATTGAGGAAGTACAAGACAGGATATCAAGTGACAAAATTATCTTAGTCAAAAACAAACCAGATCTATATTCCTTAGAAGAGGAGGTTAAGGAGTACAGAACTGCTATAGAAGGCTACTTAAGCTAGTGTCATATCTAACGGCAACTGGGTATGAACTGATGCTAAGAGAAAGCAGGCGCAAAAGGAATTCAGATGGAGTTTCTTATGGAATATGCCACCAAGGACAGCAGTGGCAAAAATGTGTGTAACAAACTATTATAGAAGGAGTTGCTCAAAAGAAGGAAAGACAGAGAGTGTAAGTGATGGTTGTCCCTGACCTTCCATCCTAAATAACCTTAAAACATATGAGCCATGATTTAAAACATAGACATTTGCAGGCAACTGCATGCATATCATGGGCCAGATCCTCAGTTAGTATAAGGTGGCCGAACTCCATACACTTCCATGTGTATATATGATGTACGGGTCCAAATAAGTGAAATGCATGCAAATTAGGTGTAGGCATTTACATATATCCAGGTAGGTATCTGGCTGGACATGAAAATGCACAAATGCCTGACTGGACAGGTATCTATGGCCCAGACCCCAAAAGGGAGTTGAACGCCCCAGTACCTGGCAGGATCTTGGCCTGTGTGCATAGGTTACACATATACAAAAGTCCATGTGCTTAGAAAACTGATACTTCTATTTTTCAGATTCTAAGAAGATATATAGAATGAATTTATGCCTCAATGGCATACACACTTTTTGATGACAGTACTGGGTCTCATGAACCATGTATGAAGTCAGTAGAATGATTATGCCAAAAATCTTATTCCACAACCCTTCATGAAAATAAATAGGATTTACATACTATACTATCCAAGAGCCCCCATCCCAGTCAGAATTAGTGCCCCATTGTGCCAGGTGCTATACAAACGCACACATATACACACATACACATATAATCCCTTCTGCCCTTCAACCTAGACATCATTAATTGGGTGTTTACTAAGGGTTTGTCTACACAGGGAGTTATTACAGACTAGCAATTCCTGATTAAGAGCATCCACACATGGAGTTATTCTGGAATAAATGTGTCTACACATATTGTTACTCAGGAATAGTTAATCCACTTTAAAATTCACACCTTACTTTTTTTTTGGATTGACTTTCATGTGTAGACAACCTCTTTCAAGCACTGTTCCATAAGTGGGTTTTGAGGAAGGATTTCAGTGACAGATTGTACAGGGATAGTGTAGAAGAAGCAGGTGCAGGCAGAATGGGTGAGAGGCACATAAGAAGGTAATCAAGGCAGACATTGCTGTTATAGCAAAGGGTGCAGGAAGTGACGTGATAAGACAAGACAAGGTTAGAAGATAGAAATATAAAGGCTCTATATGCTATAAAAACTGATATTTTCAGACCAGCCTGTAGTGAAAACCGGAAGCCTGATCCAAACCTGACTGAAGTCAATGGAAAGTCCCCCACTGATTTCAATCATTCGATCAGGCCACAAATGCTGCACTCATTCTTACTTTCTGTCCATCAACACTTGTTTTATTTTTAGCTATATTACCAAACAGCACTAAAACTGGCAAAAAATGTAACTGCCACTGATCTAATATTACAACAGGGATTAGCCAGTTTTTATATTGAAATACAGCATCCGGTCTGGATATTCATGTAGATGCAACAATATACCTATAACTCCAATTAATGGAAATGAGAATGACACATGCTTTGGAAAGAATTATCGCCAGCTATCAGCCTTGTGTATTTAAAATGGCTGAATTACAAATCCCTAAAAACTGTGAAACCCCAACAGCCCCTTAACTACAATGTCACAGTCTCCAAGTTCAGTGTAATAAATACTAAAAATATATAGATTGTAAGACTAAGAAGTGGATCTATAGTTAGGGACAGAAGGGGGGAGAGAGACAAAAATAAGTTCATAGCACTTAAACAGTATAACAAGAAATTAATGAGTATATTAAAGGTGCACTGTCCATTATGGCTTAAATATTCGAATAGCTAATTGGGAAATGACAAACAATCACCTTCAAAATTGTAAAGAAGAAGGCAGCTACTATACATTATTTGCAGTTAAAACAAAACAAACAACCAAATACAAAATTGGAGTTTGTTTGTTTGTTTTCCATATTGCCCGTTCCTGTGAGATTATATCCTGTGGATATAAAGTGGGTCTCTTTAACTTTGGCCTAACTTTATCCCCTGCAGCTTCCCTGTAACAGGATGATGAATGGCACAGGAATTCAGGGTTCCTCTGCTGAATCACCCGCACGTCAGGTGCTTGTGTTCTGTATGAAGATTCAATCTAAATTACTGAGGAATCATAGTGGCAGGTGATCTCCAACCAGGAAATAACAGGAGGGAGGGGTATCAAAGTGTCTTTCTTTTTCTTACTGAACAGAGGGTGCTATGGGTGGAACAGGGGGCCTTCAGGGCAAACCCTACAAGCAGCTGACCTTGGGGAAAAGGCTTAGGCTGAGCTGTCTATTTTGTTGTTATACTTACATTTGTTACTAAAGCCGGGAAGGGAGAAAGTTTGAAGTATATACCTGGTATATGCATGCTTTGTTCAGAGGAGGGTGGGAACCTAATTTGCTTACACTTCCCCCAAAAAGATTTTCATAAAGATAAGAATATGGAAACTGATTCAGTTATCTAAATATACTAAACCTTTAATTTACAACAGAGCCTAGTTCAGTGCCCCTTAACGATAACCAGAACCATGAATACAAGGCTTCTTGAATGAAAACAAAGCGTTAAAATACCTGTCTGGATTTTCTCTTGAAAATCAGTCATTGAGAATCATCTGTCAGTAAGACAAAATTAATTACTACATGTAAAATTGAGAAAATCAACACAAATTTAAATATTACATAATATTACAAAAAATATTATAAAAATCCTATTGTTAATTAGTGATGCATGTGTACCTTTTTTAATAACCAAAAATAGCCAAGATTTACCACTGTTATACATCCATTTAAAAAAGTGTTGTTGTTTTTTTTAAATTTCATTGACTATAGAAGCTTTGGAAAAAGCCTTCTATGAAATACAGTAACTTGCAAAATTCAGTCATCTTTTTGAATATTTGTTAAAGGGTTGGTGCTGAAGAAACCACGTAAGCTTAAGTGTTAGATGCATGAGCTTAGCAGATAGAGTAAATAGAAGCCCTAACCACTTCATTCCCTAAAATCAGGGCAATTATCATGCTATCCCAGTGCAAATATTTTATTAATTTATGCAAAGCTGGTTTTACTTAGACAATTAAATCAATTGCTGTAAATACATTAAACATGTTTTTATATTTAAAATGTGAATTTAGCCCTGTATTAAATTTTTAAGGCCTTATTCGAGAAGATTGTATATGTTTACAATTAAAAAAAGATTTAAAGGGCATTTGAAATCTGGCAGTGACCTCATGGACAAGTCCCCCTGACTAGGACTCAGTGGAATCCAACATCCCCCCTCCAAAAATGATTTTAAAATTCTAGCTGTCATTTTATGTACAATATATTTACCAAAAGTAATGATTTCTAAATATGTATATATACCGTCTCTCTATAATGGAGGCATCGCATTTGCATTATCGCCTTAAACACTGCTTAGCTTAACCACTTTTCAACACATAACCTGCTGTCCTTTCAGTGAAAACAATTCTATGATTACAAGGGATAAGACGCAAGCTTGGTCTGGAATTCTGGCCTTGTACTCACAGGGCTTGACAAGTACCGATTTTAAGTCTGACTCTATATGCTTTCTTTTTTTTTTTTTTAAATAGATGACAGTTCATTTCCAACTTCATTCCCCCTCCTTCCAAGCATCCCCAAGCCCCCAAACAAGAAAGATTGTTTTGTGAATGCTGCATCATGTTACTCTATTCTGTTTTAGGGAGCAGAATTATACATTGTGTAACAAAATGGAGAAATAGATTTATTCACCCTGAAGAGGACACAAGGGATAACAGCAAATATTTCATTTCACTTTTCCAAACTGACCCTTGTGATGTTTAGCCCAAGCACCTAATACTACTCCACTAAAGTCGGTAGGACTTTTGCCATTGACTTCAGTGGCAGCAGGATTGGGCCAGAGAGCTCACACTGTGAGGTTCTGAGTGTCTCAGGTTAGGGACTGAACATCCTTTAGTTTCAAATCAGAATGGAGGACACTCAGCATCTTGCAGTATTGGGCCTCAAATGCTCAGCTTTGCCTCAGAACCAATTCTGTCTATGAGTGCACTCTCGCTGAGAACTGGGTATTTAGCTCTAACTATTAGTAAGCAAGGGGCTTGTGGCATTTCATAAATTAAAAAGAAAAAACCTACTGAAAAGCAACTAAAATGTAGTCCAAATCTTTGTAGAGCTGCAGAGCACTCAGGCCTTCTAGGAGGGAATGCCTCACATTAAAGCAATCCCCTCTGGCATTCAGACTGGTGTTGACAGGCTCTGGAGGGAGCTGTTACTAGCCTTCCTTGACCCAAGGGTGTGACTCCATAATGTAGAGCCCATAGGTGAAAAAAAGGGGGTGGGGACAGATCCTAAGTTGTGACAAATGTACACCAGTTGAAGATCCATCCCAGAGAAATCCCATACATCCCTTCCCCAAAAGTGATCGCTGTACTGTCTTGTATAAATTCTAACCTCACTCTTAAGTTCACTGCCCCAAACTACTTTAACGGTGAGTTGCTTTTTCAATCAACAATAGACAACTAATTAACTTCCCTTTCTCTCTCTGTGATATTTTGGGAATATACTGTACAACTGTCGGTAAAGCACTTTGCACATCTATGGAGTGATAGAAATAATTGATTTTCAATGGGATTTGTATTCTTAAGTCATTCAGGTGCTTTTGAAAATCCCTTCCAATAATTCTAATAATGAGAAATTTCATCCACCTAACCCGTTGCTATTAAGTACCAGTCTGGAAAAGAGCAGATTTCCAAAAACAAAGTGACCACACAATTAAAAATGAAAAACACAAAGTCGGTGGTCAGTATTGCTACTGCCACTGCCACTACTTCAGGACAGAATCACTCCAACATGTTCTTCTTGGCTAAATCAAATGCATGTTACAAAACACTGCTCCTACTGCTAGAACAGCACCATCAAGAAAACTCCTACAGCCACAGGTGCACTAGAAATATGTTGAATATCATATTCAGAGAGACAACTCCGAAGAAAAGCACTGTGGAAAGCACTGTGAATTGCCATGGCAAAGGCCTAGTCTCAATTCTCTGGCACTTATTCTTTCCCCAGACTGGCAAGGGTTCAGCGCGCAGCAGGCTTAGTTCCTTTTGGAAGGCAACACTTCATAAGGCCAAACAAGGAGAAGCACTGATAATTTGGCAGATCCAGCACTTCATAGGCAAGGAAGGTTGGAGTAAGAACCGGGAGGAAAAATTTCCTCAGATGAGGACATAAAAAGAAAAAGGGGAAGAAAAAAAAGAATAAACACTGGCTGCCAAATTTGAAAAATCAATTATTCTGCTGAACACCAGTAGTGATAAATATAGCTGTCTCTACCTCCTCGTCCTCCTCCATAGAACAAATTGTTAAAAGACCCAACAAGCTGTTGAACTACAACCCTCAGTACCGTGCCATCACTTTAAAAGTACAAACTAAAAGATCTTGTCAAACAGAAGCTACAAATCTCCAGACATGATTTTAGATTTGCCATCGGTGAATCCCCATGTCTGTTCTGTTTAACACTTCCATTCTGCATTTGATGTGTCACCGAATAAGTGCAAATCAAAGCTTGAAAATCACCCAACAGAGTCCAGATCATGACTACAGTTTTTGATTCATTCCATCTGAAGAGCAAATCCTCACAGTCACTTAAACACCCCTAAGATCTTCAGCTTTGAAAAAAACATTTGTCATCATCATTGTCTTTGGTCCAAATGTTGTACTTTTTAATGCAAAATAAAGTGGTGATAAATACTGCTCCTCAAGCAATATGAGTAAAAAATGATGGTGACAAACTGGTTTCTGCGAAGCTAGGTCCTACTGAAGACACTACACTAGTATTAGCAGGCACAGTTATATGCTTCACTTCTTCAATGTATGGTTGATGAACTAGGGAAAATTTAATAAAATGGAACACACTCATATGGTGGGGTGACAACACTGGACACGAAGCCAAGAGTAGCACATGGACAGGCAGCTCTGCCCACACAGAGCCCCACTGAAGGCAATAGGAGAGTGGATAAAGTCAGTGGGGGTCTGTCATGTCCCTGTTCCCTTCATAGTGCAGAAACAGGGCCCAACTTTGCCCTTTTTGTGAAATTTCTCTTTTAAACTATAGTCTTTTACAATTTTTTACTTACTTTTAAAGTGACAACACTAAGTGAAAGTGGTGCAATTCCAAGTGTCCAGGGCCACAATGACAATCTTCAGAATACTTCCTTAACCAAGAAACCCATGAAGAGATATGCATAGATAGAAATGGAGCTGGGACCCTTCAACGTGAGAGAAACCAACAAGCAAAAGGCAGAAGTATTATTCTAATTGGGTGTTTTGTTGCTAGTGCATCTAAATAAATCAGTCAGTTGGACCTTGTAGTGACAAAGGCCACCATGTGATTTCTGATTGTTTTCCAGCTTATGGCTGGTGCGGAAGGGCTGGTACATGAATATCTGTTAATAAAACAGTAACTCATGGCAAGCCTCAAAGCTGTCTTAACACTTCTACACTCAGGCATTATCTACAAGGAGTGCATATGTGCCAATCTGCCTCTGGTTGCCAAACTGAGAACATGAATGATAATTCTGGACACCATTTTTGGTTTCTCCTCTTCAGCTGTGTACACTTAAAAAAAAAAACCAAACCCTAAGAATCTTTATATAAATTGAAGAACAGTCAACAGATGGTATCATCTAGGCCCATCTAATTCCAGGCCAGAAAATCTAAATCCCAGTTGTAGACAAGGAAATAAAGAAAATTTTATAGTGATTAATAGGGGAGAATAGTGACAAATAGAAAACTCTGAGGATATTGTCTCTGTCTCAAGCATGAAATCCTTATAGAAGAGAGTTATTATATGTAGTGATGGAGGACATGGATAACATGCAAACACACAGTGTGACTGATTCTGATCTTACTCATAACTGTAAATCCAGGAGTTATTCTTGATTTACACTAATGTAAATAGGATCAGAATCAGACCCCATCTCTCTTTTTCTCACTAAGAAAATCTGTAAACTATTAAAACTATGAAATGAAACACCAGTTTCCCAAATACCTGCACTGACAAAATATATTCCACTGCTGATCCATCTATAGTATTTGTCAGTTTCTTTCTTTAGGTACCTAATGAGGAGGAAGTGAGGAAGGCCACAGAAAAACTGGGAAGAACCATGATTCCTGCCTAGTACATGCAGTGAAGGGGCTTATATGCTTTTCACATAAGCACACACTATGTTTTCCATATTGTTTAAATGTGGCCACCTTTGACTTCTTACTGTACACATAACTAAATTACAATTGGCTCATGCTAACAAACCACAGCAAATAAAGACAGAATCAGGTCAGACTTCTGTTTTCATTATCTAACTGGTTTTCCAACCTTGCACAGGATTTGACCATAGCCAAGAAAGCGAAAGGCAAAACAAAACACAAAAGATGGAACCTGCAGCAGCTAAGGACTGAGAGTCAGAAGTACATTTTTACAGGAGGCTGGGACCCACATTCCCTTTCTGTGGGTGCAATTTGTATCCACAAAATGAATTTTGGCCACAAGTCTGAGTAGTTTCATTTCCAACTATCTGATTTTCACCAGCAAGCAGGTAGCTCAAAGTTCAAATATCCAGATTCTGCATTGAGTTGTGGGTAGAAATTTGTGGGTGCAAACATGTCAAAGGGAGACACCACCTTACTGTAATTGTACCCATAATGGGATAACAGACACCCCCAGGGCAATATATCATCCCATATAATTATCTGAAGTGGAGAACTAGAATTCACTATAATTTGTATTATTAGAGCTACTATTAAGGCTTTGGGAGGGAGTTGCTTAGTTATTTGCTTGTTATTCATTTCTATCATTTCAAACAAACTTGGCGAATTTGATTCTTTCCTGTTTTCATGTACAGTGTTATGGGGGAGAGGGGTCTATTTTCTGAAGCAAACATTTCAATTTTCTTTCCATAGGTTACCCTCAGACCAAGAGTATGAATAAATATATGTACTGTAGCTACATAAATATAAGCACACTAGTCCACTTTTCCTAATATGAAACATATAAACCCTAATTCATTCTCTGTATGAAACATAAAACTTCACGTTCTGTTCAAGCTCATTACTGACTAGTACCTTAAGCTTGTCAAGTGCTTAAAAGGAGCTTTCCAAGAGAAGTTTGTAGTTAAGCATATGGTAAGCTCGTCCAGTCCATATGACTGGTTGAGCATCGACCATTACTGTTGACACACGTTTCCCTTAATATTATGACAGTATTTGTCAATGAAAATTAAATTGCTGTCAAACTTTTCCCACTAACTTACAGCACAACACTCTGAGAGAGCCAGCTCTATGACTCAAGCCAATAAGACTTCTTCTAAATAAACATCCATTTTACCCGCTTGTGAAAAGGTCCTTAAGGATTTATTTGTGGCTTTAGCAATAACTAATATGAGTTTTCAGATTTTTCTAAATATTTCACTTTACTCCAAACCAATATATATGAAATCATATTTGATTTATTTAAGGTGGGCTTCCTTAATTTCCTCATTAATTGGTTCAAAATTTGTGAGTGTATCTGTGCAAAAGGTGTGTGTAAAATCCCACACAATTATTTAATTGTGTATGAAGCTACCTATTTTGCATGCACATATGTGGCAAACTAGCTGCATTTGCAAATATGAAGTCTGATCATGCAAACACTTACACTTGTGAGTAGTATCATCTGATCAGATGTGTTTGCAGGATCAAGGCCTTAGTTGGTATTATTAAAAAGACTCAAGCAAAATTTGACCCAGAAAGTCTAAAAGACTACACATTTAAAATGAAAGATTACTGCATTTACTCTGCTAAAATAATTCAGTAGCAGCTTATTGATGCTATTTTATTGGATTTTTTTTTTAAAAAAATATGCTATTAATTTCTTCCTCACTTTTGAACAAAATTTCACCTTTCATACAAATGACTAAGAACAGCACCTACAAATATAATGCATTTCTGCATGGAATAATTACATTGACCATGCCTCTATTTCTTCAAGTTTATTTAAACTTCCTAAAGAACTGTGTTATAAGCATTTCTGCATTTTTACATCAGACTTAAAGAAAGATGTCAGTGATGAGTAAGTAGTTTGGCAGGAAAAATATATAGATAGGTATATCAAGTGCAACATAATACCTACTTGCATCAAGTAATCAGAGTAATGGTTACCATTTTTCATTTGGTGTGTAACCCTTGCCCCTACGCACACATGAATCCAATCTTACCTACCATCTTAAGAAAATACTTTTATAGTGAGGCTGACTTATCAGATCAGTGTGGAATTTTACCTCTGTTATTGTTCTCTGTAGCTTTCATGAACAAATTTTCTCATTAGAACAAGCCGCTAGTACCTTAACATCTCTAACCTATTTTCCATGTTTGCACACACATTTACTGAAAACAGCTGAGCAAAGTTTTTACCAATTTTGCTTATAATCCAGGGAGTTGTTTGTTGGTGCACTAGCATTTTATAACAATTCCTATGGATTTTCCAGAACAATAGTCTTAAAATGTGGAGATGTCTATTCTAAGCACTCACATGGTGATTTTCAAAAAAGGCCTCTGGGAGTCAGAAGCCCAACTTTCACTGACTTTCTGTGGCAGTTGGGTACCTAACTCCTTTAGAAAACTCCATCCATGAGGCCTTTTGAATTAGTGGGAATTAAATCAAACACTTCAGCAGAGACTTTTAAATTCATCTTATATGCAGCAGGATGTATGAATATGCAATAGTAAGTGGTGTATGCCTTTCAAACCCGGTCATAGCTGAGATGGCTACAGATCCTAAGAACCAAACTTGGCCTTCGGTAGTATATATGCGACACCGATTGGATTTGACCACAGAATGCAGTAACTAATATAGTATTCAAATGCAATAAGTAATAAGTTCCCAGGGATCCATATCTTTTTAAAAGTCATAGACATTAAGTGCCCTTTCTGGTGCTGCTATTAGTAGTGGAATAAACAACAGGGTGAGCTTATATTGTGACAAAAGCCAAAAGCAAGACATGTTTCATTCGTTTGATCTGGGGCTGCAGAAAATCAAATCAGAGGGCATGCGGCTTTTTTAGTTTTGTGATATCTCTGTAGGGGGTACAGGAAAGCCCCCGGGTGCTGTTACATGTTGAGCTTTTCACATAAATAATTTTCTATCTCTAAACTCAGTGGGCCAGATTTCAGTTGCAGCCAGGGCCGCCCAGAGGGGCAGGGCAAGAGGGGCAATTTGCCCCAGGCTCCGGACCCCGCAGCAGGGGCGGCTCTAGACATTTTGCCACCCCAAGCATGGAGGGTCCACTGGTCCCGCTGAAGCTGCAGGACCAGCAGACCCTCCGCAGGCAAGCCGCCGAAGGCACCCTGCCTGCCACCCTAGCGGCGACCGGCAGAGCACCCCCCGCGGCTTGTCACCCCAGGCATGCGCTTGGAGCGCTGGTGCTTAGAGCTGCCCCTGCCCCGCAGGGGCCCCCATGAGAATATAGTATTCTATGATATTGCAACTTTTCTTTTATGGAAGGGCCCCCCGAAATTGCTTTGCCTCAGGCCCCCTGAATCCTCTGGGCGGCCCTGGCTGCAACCAGTAACGCAAAGCCTAATTTTGGCAGTTTGTTGTACTTAGCTACTCTGCTGGGAAATGCATCATCATCCCCCCAAATCCAGACATAACATTAAAATCTGGAGAAAAAGGCGATGTCTATTTATCTCTCTTACCTGGAGAGAGAGACACACACAAAGATTAAGACTCTAAAAGGGATACAGGATAAGAAAGAATTCCAAAATGACAAGTGCACATAAAGCATCTTTTTTAATCTGAGATATTTCTTTGAGGAATGATTTGCAACTCAAAACGGTACTTGTGTGGCATGCACATGGCTTGGATATGATGAGCAGTTGGAGCAAAGATTAGCTGGAAACTCTAGCTGAAAAAAATGGGAGAGGGCTGATTTTTCTCTGTGTTTGAAGGCGATAATGTCACACCAGCCCATCACAATTTCAGCAGATAGATGATGGAATTTCAGTCCCATTCTTGACATCCAGTACACAAACAGGTACATTTTGGCAGTTTAACAAAAGCCAATGTGGGTGGCAAGGTAGCAACAAATTTAAGCATGAATGCTCTGGATGTGGGGGCTTGCACCTGACTACCAGATGCTTCAAGCAGATGGCCAGGGAGACAAGAGAACAAGGCTCATGGTTAGTTTGATAGGGTTACGAAAAACACCAAAACCAGAGAGAACAGAAAAAAGAAATGTTTCCCTGACTGAACAAGATACCAAGATCAACTGAACACAAATACATTTTACACATTCTTTGCCCGACACAAGAGGTAAGTCCCAGAATTTGACTGATGATTAAAAATCAACAGTAAAGTTTTCAATAATGTGGCTCAAAAAAATGTTGGAGCTAAATACAACTGGAAGTTGTCATTTAAGCACAGGATATTAACACACAGTAGGGTTTCCTCTTTGGAAAGTTCATAGAAAGTTATAGGAGACTTTACAGTGCTGAATAACTCATTATATGCAGAAGGAGAGTCAATATATGCTCTCTGTGAGTGATTGCAAATCAGCTATTTAACAAACAGTCAAAAATGGCCGAGCTTGCACTGAAGGGCCATTACAGATGAAAGCCAAAACTAAACAATTTGTTTCATTTTTACAATGAACTCAGATACCAGAGCAAATTATTCTCTCTAACAAAAAGACAGTATCATGGGGGGAAAGGTGGTTCATCATTGTGTGACTTGGGGTGTAACTTTACAAGTCTAATCCTCCTCCACAACAGCAAGCATGTGGACAAAACCATGCAATGGCTTCAATCCTCTATTATATCAGGAATGATTGTTGCCTCCCTAAAATCATTCCCATAGCAAGGTTAGGTAAGTAAGCATGGCTCTGGTTAGTATTTGGATAGGAGACCTCTCAGGAAATCCCAGGCACTGGGATTTTAAAGAAAGCCCCTCTTATAAACTTAGATGTCTGATGTCACTACTGAACTAGTGCGGCAGAATGGTGTCAGGAAGTGGTGATGTGTTACTTGTGTTGATTCTTTCATAAAATGTAAAACACAAAGAACTGGTCACCAGAAATCAATAAAAATGTCATGGCATGTTTTGTAAAAGTAGATGTTTTAGCCCTGGTGTCCTGGCCAAAATCCCATTCTAATACTTAAATTCTGCCAATTTAACTTCCTATTGTCATTTCATTTAGATATGTTATCCTTCACAACTCCTTCCCAACACTTTTGTATTGCATTGCCACTGTGTTTCCAACCAGAGGTGGCTGCATTCCTTTGGGGAGTGAAATGATCCATGCATTCACAGGTGCTATATAAATGTATAACATTAATATTATTAATACATGGAAAAATCATCTCTCTATGATAAACATATAGGGACCATTTATGCAGTCCTCACACAAAACTCCCATTGACTTCAATATGGGCAAAGACAGCAGGATTGGGTCCATATACAGAAATATGGTAAATGGAAAATATATTAACTGTGAAAGTCTATGTTAAATATATATGTAAATATGAATACATATACATTATTATATTTAACATAGTTTGAAATATCTAAGCTTAATAGATACAAAAGTGGACCAAATATTTATATGCAACATATTATACTTGTAAAATATATTCTTGATTACATACGCCTGAATCCGGATCTTAATATTTCACTCACTGGGCCAAGAAGAGGTAAGAACATGGCAGAGCTGAAAGACTCTGTGGCTGGGAACATCCCTAATGGCTGACTTGAGGGGGCAACAGTGCCATAACTCCTTGTTGGTCTGCGTTTGAAACAGAATGAAACTTTTTGCTGGAGGGCTGGGGCTCTCTTCTTTCAGGTGTGAAGTAATAGCTGGTGGGAAGAGCAAAAGGGAGGAGAAAGTCCAATTACTGACTCCTTCCTGCTGCCAAGGGCTTGGATCCCAGTGTTTGGAAGCACCCTATGCTAGGGGGCACGCCACATGAGGAAGCCAGATGGTACCTGTGTAGGGGCTGGGGAGGCTTCATGGTGGACGAGTGATTGTCTCCACAGCCAGAAAACAAACAGACAAATAAATAAATAAATGAAAAATAAAAAATGGATGTGCAGAATTCCTTAAACCATACTCTGGCCACAGGAATTTTTGCTTGACATCTGACTGACAATCTGACAGATACTCTTTTTACTTCCCCAGTGTCAGTAATCTGGCATGTTTTTAATACATACAGAGCCAACTTGTGTGTGTGTGTGTGTGTGTGTGTGTGTGTGTGTGTGCGCGCGAGCGCAAGTAATACGGAGCACAGCACTTCAAGGAATGACATAAAGCGGAACATGGAGGAAAATGTTAGCTATATTGAAGAAACAAGAATCTTACTTACTGCGGCCTCTCCTCTTTAGCGTTCTAATCATTATAGCACATCCGCTCAGCATTACTTTTTCCTTCTGTACAAATAATTAAGACACCTGTGTTCTTTTTATTCAGCAATCCACATTTTAAAGAAAGCCCCTTTTCTAAGCTTAGATTTTTTTTTACTGTGTTCCGGCTAACAAAACAACAGTGACTCACATTGCTAAAGATTCATAAAGGGGGGGAAAGTAGTAATTTTTTTTTAAATTAACAACCCCACCCCCCAAAAAACCCTTAACATTAATCTGCTTCAAAATGGCCGGTGGCCCCATACAACTTTGAAATCTGAATAAACTCCTGGAGGTGACTCTTTGCCAGCATTTTCTCCTATGCCAGCTCTCTCACAAACGAACAGCTTGTATCTCCATGAAAACCAATGGATGGAACAAATTGTATTAAATTATGTAAAATGATACTAAAGAGCACAATCTATCAGTGAAAAAATATATTTAAAAAATGGAAAATCTTGTTTTAATAAATTTGAGAATATTATAGAAGACAATTAGGAGGGGAAAATTCTAAATTTTTATTGCACTTAAAGGGATGTCTTGTGGCTATAAGCAAGAAATGAGATTTATCCTCTCATAGGCCAGACAAACATAATTCTTTGGTGCTTTTGACACCTGAGTTATTTAGCCTTCCTCATACTTCAACATGTAGAGAAATCCAATCTCTATGAAGCTGAGCATAGACCTGTGACATCTCAAATTGTCCCTCCCCATCACACTGTAGGAGCTGTCATAGCACATTATGGATCCAAACTTCCTTCCGTTTCATTCAGATACCCCCCCACACACCCTTTTTTTGGAGGGGTGGGAGAATGTAAGTAACTGAAATTAGCATCAAATTTGCTATATAGTGAGAAAATTATTTCAAATATTTTAGACACCTCTATGAGGACGTTGATAATCTAAATATACTATGTCTGTGCAGAGATCATTCAAGTATCTTTGGCTGATGGTTTTTAAATTGATGATTTCCAAGCATCAGTCAGTTAATTAAGAACAAAAAGATATGACTATTTCTGTACCCAAGGAGGCAGAAGGGGTAGAGGTGTGAGAGCTTTTGGCTGATTTGAATATTTAAAGGACACTGTATTGACATATGATCGGAAGTCGTAATTCATGGCTTTGTTCAGATAATACACAGTTTTGTGGTTGTGGAGACACAGAATTTCTGCAGGCTTGTGCCCAGTTTAGAACCCAAGGAGCCTAACCATATTTTAGGAGATAAAATTGTCTCCCTATTATGGTAATGGCACATGAGTTCTAGTTTTCCTTTCCTCATTGGATTAATCCCCTTGTGGCTATCAGACACAGTATAGGGCCAAGGATGATGATGTAAGGAGCCTCCACCAAGTCTGCTCAGGTAGATCTTGGGAGCTGTATTAGAATAGTCTGCTCCTCTAGGGCTGACAGGCAGAAATCCTGCATTTAAACAGCTGGACAATCTTAAAACTGTATCACTACTAGTGTAGCAAAATAAAACCAGAGTATTCAGAGGTACTTCCCTCAGTCAAAGAGAGAGAGAACCATTGAGCCAATCTTAAAGTTAGTTTTAAAAAAAGGTTTTGTATTTTTTTCTTGCAAGAACATGAATTGCAGGCTCATGATCCTTGGTTGCAGAAGACAGTTAATTTAATCTGCAACCATGTTAACTCCCTACCTATCCCTATCACATCTGTGGAAGGACACTTTTATCCCATCTGAATCAGGGTTAGTTTTAACTCTCAATTCCACCCAGTAGCTCTCCACTGCAGATCTTTACAATCCTAAAAAGTAAAAATAACTTCTACAGCCAGTAAATCACATACCAGAACAGCTCAGCAGGACAAACATGCATTGTAGCTTCCATAGTCTTACACCCCACAGGGAGCCACAAATAAGTTTTGCTCTGAACAGAGCTCATAGAGACCTGGAAGTTTAAAATTGTTCCTGGCTTTCCATTGAATAACACTGGAGTCCTGCAAAAATGCTCTCCCTTCTTGTGGGACAGGAGGAATTTTAAGACCCCAGGACAGAGGGTAGAGGACTTGCAGTGCATCTTCTCAATATAGTTATATGCTAGATTTATGGAACCAAATACAGCTAATATTTTAAATAAAGAAAATATGTTAAAATCCACACACATACCACAAATAGCTTATGAGGTTATTAGAGCATGGGAGCGAAAGCGAGGCTTTCCTAACGCAACATGACAGTCCATATTACATTTTTGCAACCTGACAGAGCTCAAAGCCCAGCTTCAAATGGTTAAGTCTTTGATTTTACAAATAATATTTCCCTGCCTTTGTGATCTAGTTGCCACTGATAGCCTACCCTTGTGACTCACAACAGCTGGAGTTTCTAAACTGGCAGCATCACAGTGTGGCATCAGGAAATTTAGGACGAAAACATACAAAATATAAAAATAATTTTAATAAATTCTGAAAAATGTAGAGGCGTAAAGATCCGAGGACTAAAAAAGCATCCTGCTAGAAAAACTATTTTTAAAAAGGCTATTAAGAGGTGTGAAAGCAAAGCTGTCTATTATGTTTCTAAAGAAAGGCACCAAACACTTTTTATACCAACAAATTCTGAGTGACCATTTTTGACAGACAGTTAACACAAGGTCACTGCCAGTCAGTGGGCTGGAGGCCAGGAAAACCTCCTGGGTGTAAATTATAGAACTTTGTACATTAGAGTGCCCAAACAATTGAGAAGAAAATTGAACTTGCCTAAAACTGTTGGTTTTATATCATCTGAATTAAACATGATCTTCACTGATATTTTCAGGGTTTCTCTTTGGTATCCTTTAAACTGCAGGATAATTTGATTTTTTTCTTCATTATAAAACTAACAGCGATTGTACTTACATATTTTTCATGTTGTAAATTGGAAAAAAACCAAACCCTTGGGAAAAATATTTCCTC
This sequence comes from Mauremys reevesii, assembly GCF_016161935.1. Classification (NCBI taxonomy): domain Eukaryota; kingdom Metazoa; phylum Chordata; order Testudines; family Geoemydidae; genus Mauremys; species Mauremys reevesii. Next base: position 23,120,607 of record NC_052638.1, on the reverse strand, counting down.
TCCCTATGTGTAACTCCCATTAAAGGCAGCAGAAAAGCCTCAACGCACGCATTTGCAGGGAGATGAGGACAGACTCACGACTGGAAATACAAATGCTCCTAATTTGAATGATCAAATTTACCCATAGTAACAGTTTGAAGCATCCAGCTTTTTATCCTGCCGAGTTTGGGAGTGGGTGTAGTACTTTTCTCCTGACTAACTCCAAACAGTTTATGCTTTAAAAAAAACATAGCCATACAGTGACCAAATAAACAAGTGGATTACTCAAACTGGGACAGAGTAACACAAACAAGGAAAGCAAACTTTACAGAACTGTGCTGGGACACTGACAGTCTAAACAGTGAGCCTGGCTCTTTTTATGGAACATGTTGCCATTTTGAGCATGTGAAAGTTACTATTTGATCTAATATCTAGTCTAGGGTGCAGCAAAGCAGTGCATTCAACAATTCTTTAGCTCCAGGTTTATGTATGTAATTTAACAACATTTTAAATTATGACTGTTTTTTCCAAAACTGGCTATGTTATTACATAGAATTAAAGCTTGTATTTTCTAAGACTTTTTTTAATATGGTATTTAGAAATGGCATGAAGGGGGCAGATTTCCAAGGAGCTGGCAGTCCCTGTGGCTCAAATTTCAACTAATATCAATTGCCTGATGTCATTCCGAAGTAGCAGATTCACAGCTCTATTTCATGATTTGTCTTTCCTCCCTAAGGATTAGGACATGCATGGAACTTTATGAGCAGCATGTCAAAGATTCAATGCAATACCATGTACATGTTCCCACTATTGTGGAAAGACTTCAGTGGGCTTTGGATCAGACCCATAATCTGTGGCACACATGTGCAGACATTCTTAATTTGGTATAACCCTATCTGTTTTTCTGTATGAAAAAAAAGTTTTCATTAGAACCATCTACATTTCAATGCTCTTCACACTCCAGGAGAAAACACACCCTTTTTTATTTTATTTTATTTTTTATCTATTAATCTAAAATGATACATCAAGTGCTTCAGAAAAGCAAGTTTAACAATATTTGTTAGAAGTCTAAGATCTGATTCTGATTTCACTCATACCAGTACAAATTAGAAGTCACTCCACAAAGCCAATAGAATTACACTGGTATAAAAGCAATATAAATGAGAGAAGGATCCAGCTCACAGGTGTTAGAAGGGAAACGTATTGATAGAAATTCAAATAAATTCTTACATGTATATTGCACTATACATGTACTGGAAGTGCCATTTAAACACATAGCAGTTGAATGAAAAAAGGCCTTTCTAAAAACGATGATTTTAAATGCCATTGCAAAACACCATGGGAGCAATTGTTTTCCATTCTCTCCCAAATGTTGTCTGAAAAATCCAAAGAGTACATTTGATTAACACAGACCTTCCCTATATTCAGCACTTCTAAAAATATAAGGACTATGATAAAATACTTATACAGGTGATACATAATTTTTCCATCAGACTTTTATGCAAGAAATTGGGCTTGCATATTATGTATGATTCAAAAAGAATAATTAAAGTCCTACATGGACACATATCTGCCTCAGGGCAGACCTTTTATGTTGTTTTGCATTCTGTGTGTCACTCAGAAGAATTGCAACTGGGAAATGATGTTGAACTAAAATAAGACAAGAACACATTGACTAAAATTATACCCTGTCCAATTTGCTGACACCCCTTAAGACATCTCACCACGAATGCTCTGGTGCAACCACTGTTCCACATATGGGTGACATTTAGACTAGTGCATAGTTGTACACTGACAGCAAATAGAGGATCTGGAGAAATGCAACCCCCCCCCTTTTTTATTTGCACTAAAAGATAAATGATACTTACAATTCAAAAGTAAAAGAAGGGCATATTTCTGTATTGGATTATATTTATCTTAGCAAAAAAGAGCATTTATTGGTTTTGGGCAATTCATATATTTGGGTGAGTATAATAAGGAACCTGAGCCTACACAACAGAAGTTAATGGAAGATTTGGGTGTGCAAGGACTACAGGACTGAACCTTGTTCTACCAAAAATAGTCTTGCAAAAGCCTTGACACATGAATACATTTAAGTACCGTACTATGTTCTCTGTTCCAGTGCCTTTGTCTACTACTTGGTTCAGCCCCCCGAGAATCTGAACTATTGTGGTGCCATGTATATGTAGCTTTATTTCTGGGGGTGCCATCCCACCCCATGTTTTCCTGGCTTGGTCACAGTTTCTTGTGAAAATGAAGATCACTGGATGATACCCTAACCATTTTCACTACATATGGGATCTCTATAAACCACTTAGAGCTAAATTTAACACATCCACTGCATGCTACCCTTCCCCATACTACCTTTACTTCCTACCTCTAGCCTTCTCTTCGGATGTTTTGTTTTCGCTTTAGTTTCATTCACTTCCTTAATTAAGTTGATAATGTAATTATGTCACAGCTGTAGCATCCTCCTCTTGCAGCCTGTTTTATGACGGGTTGATATAGAAAGAGCTGACCGGTCAGAAATGTTCTGAATACTTTTTTTAAAAAGGGAGGCGTGGACTGAGGCAGAAGGCAGGGGCGGCAAAGTTTGGGATTTAAGGGTTCTTCACATCTTATGAGAAATCCATGCTACTCACAATGAAGGCAGAAGCAGCAAGAGAATGCTCTTCTCCAGCCTCAAATTCTTGACCACCAGAAGAGGGATAGCATTTGATTTAGGAGGATGAAAATAAGTGAGCGGAGACCTACTCCATACAGTAGTGACTGTTCAGGCAGATAAAAGAATGCAGTCACTTGCTCCCTCAGCATAATCCTAGTCTCAGTATCATGCTCAGAAAAAACACACAGAAGGATCTGTGATTAGCTACCATACATTCTCAAATGTAAAAACCTGATACCTACACAAAGGGTTCAAGCTAATTTGACATATAAGTTGTAATCAATATATTTATCTTCCTATTTTGCTTGAAAGTAGAATTTCCCGTGCGGTACTTGATATATGACTCTTGGTAATAAAAGAATAATATGCCTGACCTTTTATTACATATGGAAACATTTAAGTGTTTCACATCAACATATTATGGCATATTAATAGGATACAATCTAGGGGAACAGTTAACTGGTTAGAGCAAGGAAGCTTCATCATCTACTCAGACTTCTAAAACAGGACCAGAAGAGTTGCTAGTCCCTGTGAATAAACTGCCTGTACCCCTGGGAAATGTAAGCAGCTTCAACATGGCTCATGGGTCCAGTTTCCGTTTCATATAAAATCTGTGAGCAAACATATTTCATTAAAAAAAATAATAAAAAAAAATCAGCTAACAAGAGGTCAAGGTTGCACAGTGAAGCAATCCAAAGTCAGAAAACGCCAGTGCTAAGGTTGGGCTTTCTCTCCTTTGGTGTGCATTTTACCAACCTGCCTCCCTGTACTGCCACTGTTCCCTGCCTCATTCAGTGTAGGAGATGGGCATACAAGCAACATGGTCCTATTAGGCACACGCCTACATGCAGCACCGCCTACATTCCTTTTGGACTGCTGGAGTGTGTGCATTTTAGGGGGAATCATTACTAAAAATAATAATGCTTACATTTTACCGTGCATGCACAAAGTTTCATCTTCAAAGCCTCATAAGTTAGTCACAATTAACCAATTTTCACTGGAAATACAAAGGCACTTCCTAATAGCAGCTATCGCCATACCATATTTCAACCCCAAGACATAACAGCTGGAAACCAGTATCAGCTTCTAGGATTCTGCACAGAAGTGCAGAGCTCTTTTGCTGACTTACCAGCTCTGAAGCCAGATCAAATGGGCTCTATTAGCTTTGACCCAGGAATATAAGAGGGTTTGAATCGGTCTCTGAGACAGAAGAGACTAGGGACAGAGCGGGAGAGGCAGTCTAAGGAAAAACCCTTAAAACAGCCAAGTTCAGGCCAAGCATAGGCAGGCATGTATTTCTTACTGCTTAAGTCAACCATGGAGAATTTCAGGAATCAGATAAAGTGTGGACCATATCCAATATGAGCACACTGAATTGCCACTACTCCTTCCACAGGTTTGTTGAGAAGTAGGCAAAGGTTACAGCTAGGTTGTATAGAGCACCCACAAGTCAGCAATCTCATTCTTCTTACTATTACTGATCTGTTTGACCAAAAGCGGGGCAGAAAACTGTTATGTTGTGGATGGAATCTGGAATTATGATTTTCTCACCCACACAGAGTTAGCAGGTCTATGTGAAGAACACAGTGCTGTTGTTTCCTATGTCCTTGCATGAGTCATGGGAGCAGGATTACATTTTTCATAAATAGTTAACTTGATTTCATGGGTGTTTTGGAAAACATGACCTCCAGGGAGTGTCCGCAACCAACCTGATGTGCTGGATTGCTAATGTTTGCTTGGTGAACTTTCCATTAGATGATGTATACATGGGGACATATATGTGTCCATCCATCTACCCTAGAGTCTCTGCATCTGATGTGGCTGCTGTGCATCAATTTCTCCACCTACGGGTTGGAATATTTTTTCTGCCTGACATGGTAATCATGTCAACCAATCTTAACACAGCAGAATCTATATTTATGGAGCACTGGGCTAATAATGTCTCTTCTGGAGATCCTTTGAGACCTCTTTGGATGTTATTGTTGTGCAAGCTGCATATATCCTGCGCTGGAGCATGGAAGCATCTGGAGAAGCAGCATTTTCACATTACAGCAGTTATAAGTTTCTGTGTATGGTGCCTGCCTCAGATCCACAGCTCCATAAAACAATTCCAGAAGCAAGAAGGAGGGTCGGGAGGGAGATGGGAGAAGAAAAGACCTTGTGGAAAAGTGCTGACATCTATAACCAGCTTAGTTAGGGTAATGGACTACATCCTGAAGTGTGTGCAGAACATTACATAGAGCAATAAAGGTGAAATGGAAAAAAATGGGTTGCCATTTTCATAAGATAACATTAGTTAAGGTAACCCTCCTCTCTATGAAAAAATATTACACACATCCTTTTTGTGAAACTGTGTGTACGTTTTCTCATTGGGGTATGAGTTGGAACATTTTCTCAAAGTTGTTATGGAAGCACAAGACATATAATGTGCTTGCAGGCCAGGAGGGGGGTTACATTTTAGGTCTCTATGTTTTAAGGCCAAAAGTCAAACGATTACAGTTGCCACAAGAAGTGCCCATTACACACTGCCTAAAGTGTCTTCCTGCTATTATACAATGGAAATTACTTTTAAAGTAAGGTTAAAGGTCACACACAGGCATCACTGAGAATTATTGACATAGGTATGACATAGATGATAGCTAATCAAAAAGCAATTTCATAAACATTGTTATTAAACAGAAGGGTAATTGCTTTAAGTACTAGAGGAATGTCAGGGTCATATACGAGTTTTGTTGGTGTCACATTTTTTGATTTGACACTTAGTGGATCAATGACACTTAGTATATTTATTCTGAAACATGAGCCATGTCACTAATCTAGAAGTTAATCCCCCCTGCACATTTTGCCCCATATTTATAAAGAAATAATTTCTGATTTTATTCCATTCACTAAGTATCCAGAAATGCAAGCGTCAAAGCTCTCTACACATAAAAGTATGGAAGTAATTAGGGATTATGTGGTAAGTGTACAAATATAGTTTATATTACTGTGTATTAGAAAGGACCCCTTTTATGGCTGCCTTTGTCAATTTGACGGAGCAAAGGGTTTTAATGTACTGTAATAAGAAATGTAAGAGGGGGCAAAGGACAGCCTTGCTGTGATGCCTGTTTGTAAACCAAGTGGCCCTGAGGTCCTCCCACTCCTTTGCTCACCCATGCTCCATGCTTATTCTATGGTCATATACATTTTAACTGAGCTAATAACACTCTGATAGGGGAGGAGGGGTAGAAATTGCTCAAATGTCTGTTGTCATGCTGCCTGTAGCGCTTAACTCAAGGCCATAACTAGGGCAGATCATAGAATCAGAAATGTAGGGCTGGAAGGAACCTCAAGAAGTCATCAAGTCCAGACCTCTGCGTTGTGGCAGGACCAAGTAGACCATCGCTAACAGATGTTTGTCCAACCTGTTTTTTAAACCTTCCAGTGAGGAGAATTTCACAACATCCCTTGCAAACCTATTCCAGAGCTTAACTACCCTTATAGTTACAAAGCTTTTCCTAATATCTAACCTAATTCTCCTTTACTGCAGATTAAGTCCATTACTTCTTGTCTTGCCTTCAGTGGACATGGAGAACAATTGATCACAATCCTCTTTATAACAGCCCTTAACATAGATGAAGACAACTTATACCTTCAAGACGGTGGCACTGCTATGGGTACCCGCATGGCCCCACAGTATGCCAACATTTTATGGCAGACTTAAGACAACGCTTCCTCAGCTCTCATCCCCTAGTGCCCCTCCTCTGCTTGTGCTACATTGATGACATCTTCATCATCTGGACCCACGGAAAGGAGGCCCTTGAAGAATTCCACCTGGATTTCAACAATTTCCACCCCACCATCAACCTCAGCCTGGACCAGTCCACACAAGAGATCCACTTCCTGGACACTACAGTGCAAATAAGTGATGGACACATCACCACCACCCTATACCGGAAACCTACTGACCGCTACACTTACCTACATGCCTCCAGCTTCCATACAGGACACATCACACAATCCATTGTCTACAGCCAAGCCCTTAGATACAACCGAATTTGCTCCAATCCCTCAGACAGAGACAAACACCTACAAGATCTTTATCAGGTATTCTTAAAACTACAATACCCACCTGGGGAAATGAGGAAACAGACTGACAGAACAAGACGGGTACCCAGAAATCACCTACTACAGGACAGGCCCAACAAGGAAAATAACAGAACACCACTGGCCATCACATACAGCCCCCAACTAAAACCTCTCCAGCACATTATCCACAATCTACAACCTATCCTGGAAAACAATCCCTCACTCTCACAGACCTTGTGAGGCAGGCCAGTCCTCACTTACAGACAACCCCCCAACCTGAAGCAAATACTCACCAGCAACTACACACCACACCAGAGAAACACCAACCCAGGAACCAATCCCTGTAGCAAACCTCGTTGCCTACTCTGTTCCCATATCTACTCTAGCGACACCATCAGAGGACCCAACCACATCAGCCACACCATCAAGGGCTCATTCACCTGCACGTCTACTAATGATATATATGCCATTGTGTGCCAGCAATGCCCCTCTGCCATGTACATTGGCCAAACCAGACAGTCCCTACATGAAAGAATAAATGGACACAAATCGGACATCAGGAATGGTAACATACAAAAGCCAGTAGGTGAACACTTCAATCTCCCTGGACATTCTATAACAGATTTAAAAGTAACTATTCTTGAACAAAAAAACTTCAGAAACAAACTTCAAAGAGAAACCGCAGAACTAAAATTTATTTGCAAATTTAACACCATTAATTTGGGCTTGAATAGGGACTGGGAGTGGCTGGCTCACTACAGAAGCAGCTTTGCCTCTCCTGGAATTGACACCTCTACATCCACCCTGATCGAATTGGCCCTGTCAACACCGGTTCTCCACTTGTGAGGTAACTCCCTTCTCTTCATGTGTCAGTATATAATGCCTGCATCTGTAACTTTCACTCCATGCATCTGAAGAAGTGAGGTTTTTTACCCATGAAAGCTTATGCCCAAATAAATCTGTTCGTCTTTAAGGTGCCACCGGACTCGTTCTCAAAACCCTTACTAAAATGAAGATATATGCCCACCCGTGCCTTAAACAGTAACCTACTGAGTCTGATTGTTCCATCCAGATGTTATCTTTGATTAAAACCAATTCAGGTGAAAATGGGACTGCAGCCTTTTGGCCACTTCCTCACATGTGAGTTGTTATTTTTTACCAGTCTGGCAGAGTGCTCAGCTTCACAGAAAACACAGGCTATGACAATGGTGCCTGGTCCCAAGGAGTTTACAATTTACTTTATAACATGAATTGAAATATATCTAAATATATCAACTCATGCAAGGGCCACAAGACAAATAAAGGTCTTGTCACATGCACGTTGGTGATTCTTAGCTCCATTAACAAAGAAATCAGCTTGACACTGACACAATGCTGGTTCCAGTGATGTTATCTCATTAAAAGGGAAACGGTGCCAATTTTCTTCCCTAGCCTACCGATATTTAAAAATAAATAATAAAGGAGTCACCTCTCAGCCTGTATTTTAGATAAATACATACACATTTTATTGGACGTTTGCTTTTTGCAGATTCAGAAATGTAGCATGACCAAAATGGAAATAGTTTTCTTCCTGATGGTCTTTTTAACCCCGTACATGACAGAGCACACAATGGAAATTGTTTAACCAAAACACGGAAGGAGGATGGAGTATTCTGCAGCAGGGACCTCACTGATAGCCCTTGTGTTTCCGTTACGTCATGCCACATAAAGTGAGCCACGCTACAAGCAGCTAATAAGTGTCAGCTAACAGGACTTGATGGAAAGTCCAATGCAGGAATTACATGATCTGTTGTCTGAATGGTTACATATAATGGAGGAATGTTAGTGATGACATAATTGAGGCCTGCAGCTGTCTTCATCAGTTTCTGAAATGTGGGAGCTGGGGCCTTCAATGCCCTTTTATATTGCTCTGGCTCTTTTACATGCCATACCTGGCATTCCTTACTGATGCCAAGATACAATATATAGTCAGAAGCCTATTAAATTCAGCTCTGTTTGAAAATGGTACTATCCCCATTTTGTCCACAGTTTATGTAATACTGGAGGGCAGTACATTATGGCTGGAGACTGGAGGAACTGTTGGTACCATGTATCTGTAGGAAAGCTGTTAAATACCTGGTCTACATGTGCAGGCCATTCACAGAAGTTTGGGTTATAACATTTCTGTCTCCTTCCTGGAAGCAAAGATCCAAAAAACAACTCCTTCCAGGAATAACATTAAAACGATCAATTATGTTCTGATGTTCTGAGGCACTTCAGGGACTGTGATAATTTCAAATGGGGGAAGCTGCTGGGTGCTCTGAACTTCAGAAAATCAAGCCAGCTATGGATTTTGGAGTCCTGAATCCATGGACTACTCTCACTTCAATCACCATAGTTTTCATCCAGGGATTAAACTCAATGCGAACTTCTCTGTTGATAAGAAACTCACATTAAAAATAAAATTATGGATTTCTATTAGGTGTACAGTATAACATGTATGATGAAAGAGAACAGATCAGTCATTTAAAAAAGAGTTTAAAAGATTCTCTCTTTTGCTAGGGTCTACTATTTTATAAAAAAAAAAAAAATTGAAATGTGTTTCCCCCCCTTAATTTGTACATTTCCAGAGACAGACATATAGTATGCAATTTGGGTGCCCCAAACCATTACACTTTAATGGGTATTGGGCATCCAGTTCTTTCTCACCTTCGAAAATCTCAGCCATGATCGATTTCAGATCAGGGAAATATAGCATGTATATGTTTCCAACTTCATTAGCTATAGCCTATTGGTTACTGCTATCCTAACAATTACCTCTCTCCAATTTCTCTGATACTCTTTATAAGAGCTAAAAGACCACAGCGTCAAACAAGTTAGGCACACAAGATTTATATCTAATGATGTCATTTGTGCTCACGATGACTGTGTTTGTGTGCATACACATATGACCAAAACTGGTCGTTTCCAAATGGGGCCCTCAGTCCAGGATTTTGGATACTACCATAATATAAAGCATGAACAACAACAATAATCTGGTTATCTAATGCAAAGATGGCAAGTTTTTAACAGTAATTTGTATGAATGCAAATGTATGCACAGATTGAACATGAAAGTGAGCACGGAACTTCTTTGAAAACCAGGCACTTAGATACCAAAATTATAAGGGCTTTAGAAATAGCATGAGCCAGGAAAAAAAAAAAGACACCAATTTTTGTTTTGTGGTTATGCTGATGCTTATACATATGTATCCACTGAAAGTTTCTTATAAGTACAATACATTGCTCTATGACATTTTCAGCTTTCAATTCTTTTCAGCACTAGAGCAAACATACAGCATTCATAATGCTTGTTTTTGTTTGGACAGAAATATGGAACAATTCATATTTTAACTGCTTGCTAAACACTATGAACTGTGACAGACAGACAGTAAAAACACAAAATATTGTCCCTGTGCTTCTGTGGTCCCCATTTTCATTTCATAACACAGTTATTCTAGAACAAGTGACGAGCACTTAATGGAGACATGGAGTAAATGAAACTCAGCCAGTGTAACAAGTCTGGTTGTATGTTTGTAACACTGGATAATGGCCACACCACGAGTTTCTCCCTGTCACCAGAGAGATTCTATCACATACTGATGGGGCAAGCTGCCCCCTGAAGACTGCCCAGCCCAATTGCTGTACGTAAGTCAGGCGTTTGAGGATGCTGCTGAGGAAGCACTGTGTACGCTTGTTGCCTTCCTGACCTCCCAGTAAGAGGTCGGTTCTTTTTGGCTGACTAAAAGTCAGCTGTCAGAGACATAAAGGGGCCACAGGTGATCATTCCTGACTGGTAACTCTAAATGGAGACTAATCAGGCACCCCCTTGTAAGTCTGTCACCTCCTCCAACATCGAACAGTTCTCCTAACTAAACCAAATTCAAAAACCATACAAATGAGCATGGACCTGTCCTGATCTCTCTCTCCCCCCCCCGCCTTCCTATTCCTGCTGACATGTCATTAACCCTACAACTATAGCAACTCTCCCATTCTCTGCAGCTTCAGTGGGAGGCAGAGAGGGTCAGGGATATACACTGGGCTTTTCCCCCGCCCTCGGAAGAAGCTGTGGAAGAAATCCATCCTAGGCCCGAGGCAGCTGAAATCTGGTTGCCACTTCTTCAGCAGTAGTGGAGTATGTGGAGGAGGGAAGGCAGATCAGCACTGACCAGAGCAATCTAGGACTCAGAGCAGGTATGTCAGAGCAGAACAGGTGTGGTTGTAGCCCTGCCCAATTACACAACACATGTAACATCTGCCTTTTTAAAAAGTGCTCCTTACAACTCCTCTGAGGCAATACACCTGGGCACCATTGCATAGGCATAATGCCTCTAGGAGTCTCCTCAGGTAGTACTCTTCCTTCCTTCTTGCATGGATTTTAGTCACAGAGACTTAACACGGCTGCATTTTGGCCTACGTCTGGACACTACATCCGATTTAGACATAATTTATCATGCAATATCATTAAAATAGTCTAAAATAACCCAGTACTTGTCAAAGTTCAAGTGGAGGCTATGGTACAGACTTCCACTAGGCCCTGTTGTCTACCGTCCAGCTGATTTAGTGTTTTAGAATTCTGCTGTGTCCTAAAATCTATAATTAGCCTTACATTTGGATTCTATTATCTGTAAGATGAGCAGAGAAAGAACTGAAAGTACAGAACTCCATGAGGGTGGATGGAAGTGGAGGAAGATGTATTAAAAAGAAATTTAAAAAAAGTAAAACAAAAGAGCAACAAGGTACAGGAGTGAAAAATAAAAAAGGCAAAATAAAAGATTAAAGAGTGCAGGTAAAGATAAAATTTAAAAATGCTTTAAATGGTGAGTCTCTGAAACACCCTACTGTTTTTGTTTCATGCCACATTTTGATGCGAACATCTAATTATTCATTGCAGTGTTTTATCTCCACCATTATAGTATCACCAGATTTTTTTTATTGGCACTTCCTTTATTAATGATTTCGACACCTACGTTTAAGAAGCTAAATGAGTTCTCTCTTTTCCTGAGCTTTGTGAAGAAGGGTTAGCAGAGGAAAGAAAATTATTCTGTTGTATGTAGATATGTTACCTCAGAATATTTTTGACCACTGAAATGACTCCTAGGAATCATTGAAACAACAGGGAAATTCTCTTCCAATTCTAGCTATGATTCATAGCACACACACACACAAAAAAATCTTATCCTAAATAAAGGGCCAGAGATGGGAAAAGCTATTGCTTTTACCAAGTCCATCTAAAAAGGAATTCAGCCATTTTCTCGATTCAGTGTGAACTGTCTACAATGTCCTTTAAATAGTTTTGTTTAGCTGGATTGGATTTTCTTTCCAGGACTATATGGCACTGAAAAATATCCACCAAAAATGTATTTATTCTTCTTGCTCTGCACTATAGGTCAGATCCTGGCCCTTGCTGCAGTGTAAATGGGCTTGACATGTGCCCTAAACATGTATCTGGCTCTATGAAACCCCTTCTTGCAGTCCCCAGTGGAGGGAGCATGCCAGGAGAGTGACTGGGGTGATGTTGCACTCTGGTGACACCCAGCTGGCATAATAGGCCCGTTCTGGGTGTTACCAGCTGGGGTAGATTAAAGCAGTTCTCAGGCTATCACAAGGAGGAGAAGAGGTGCGCACCAGCTCCTGCCAGCTTCAGAGATCAGGGAAATCCAAAAGTGGCATAAAGCCATCTTTGCTCCCACCACTCAGTTCCTCTACTGACAGCTTCTTGGTCTGATTCCCTGCTGAGTTAGTAGGATATTTGGTGGTGCTGTACCATCCATGGATGACGGGTGTTGCAGTGCATTGCACTACACAACTCCGTCTTGGGCAAGACAAACAGCTGGAAAAAAATGCCAAAGATACCTTCCTCCCACCATGGAGGGGAGGGGAAACCAGATAAGCCACATAGAATTTGTGATAATGATAGGATAATGCAAGACATAACAGAAAAAAATATTTTATCACATTATTTATCCACCAGGCAGAAAAGCCAATTGACGGTGGAGAATCCCATTGCAAATAAAACTCTTGCCAAATGCCAGACATTTTCACACCCAAGTGAAGCTGGCAAAAATCCTAAAATTCACTGGTTTCACTTTGAATGTAATTTTTTTCTCACAGCTCTGAAATATGTCTAGCCTTCTATACCCAAAGAAATAGCTATATTAAAAAGTTGATTCCAAATGTAGTTTTTCTGAGTATTGGTTTCTTTGCCATTATTTTTAAAACTAATAAATGCTTTAAAACTTTACATTGGAACAAATTAATGTAGATCTGTTAAAGGATGGTGAGTGTTTTAAAATCACTGATTAAGAAATGAACATATGTTTATATGAAAATCTGTTTATCAAATGAATAATTGTGATCAGTGCTTAGGTACTAAGATAATAGGCAATATGATAGGATCTGCAGAAAGATCTTATAGGCAGACAGATTTTTGTGTGGAAAGAAAGCTAAAGCTTTCTTAACATATAAAATGTTCAATGAATAGGGTTAAATACTTAATGAATAAGATAAGACAAATATTCTTTGTTAATATTTATAGAATCCCATCAGGAATTCTTTTGTCCTAGCGTCATTTCCAGAATTCAATCCCTTGGTTATGGCCGTCATTTGTCTCATGATTAAAGGAGTCTACATTTGCTGCGTAGTCTCATGAACGAGTAAGTTAGATTTGGATTATTAAATCTTCTTGGTTGGGACAGCAAATGTAATATCGATAGTCCAATGCATACAATTAAAAAAACAAACCAAAACCCACTGATTGGATAGATGTTAGATGTAAAATGAAGTTAGAAATCATTCTGCAGTTCTTATTAAGGGCAGAACCAGTATTATTTTTAATTAGCTAACATTTTACACTTTTAAACAATAATCCTAACAGTACCAATTGGAGTTTACTAAATGTTCCCCCAAATAATACAACCTTGATTCTCCCCTCACTTCCACAAATTTTACAGCAGGAATTGACTGGAATGGATTTACCTTCTAATTAGCGCAGGTGTAAGTGGGAAGAGAATCAAGCCTCCTGGTTGTCTGCCACACTGGGAAAACATACCTGAGCATGCAGCAAATAAACAGGAAGTGGAGCATACCTTTACCAGCCATGTCTCACTGACCCATGAGAACTGGAAGACATTGATTTCAAAAGATCAAGTGTAAGCAGTGGATAGTAAAATAAATAGGATAATAACCTGCACTACATTGATTGTAACACCACTTATAACATTAACAGTGAGTGTGCATGTTATATTACATGCCACTTTGCATTGCTATGTTATGTGTCTGTTTTCATTTATGGAACTCCAGGAGAGGGAAAGAAAATATTTCACCTTGACAAACCCCAACAACTAAAAGACTATAACCAATAAGTAAGTAAGGGAGACAGGAGGGGACGGGGGACGCAACATTTTGTTCTTCCAGGTCTACTGAAAACTATCCTGAAAACTTCAAATATGAGAGCAGGGGGATCTTTTATTGAAGAGTCAAACCATTATGTTTGACTCCAAAAGGCTGGTGCGAAGGAAGAGATGCTTATTTGGAAGATTCAGCCTAGGTGACTGGAGGAGTCACTGGCTTTTTAACAGAGAATTCGGCTACTCATCTCCGTGTGTATAAAATATAATGGCAGAGGGCAATGCCATTAAATCCTCATAATCATAATGAATAATTAGCTCTCTGTTTTAATTAATATGGTAGTCAACAGAAGTTACCTCATAGTTAGCAGCTACCATTCTGCAAGACAGTAAGCAATGAAGGAGGTCTGGAGAGTCAGAGCTAGTTCCAACAAGAAAAAGACTGGTGATTAGAGTGCAGGTGAGGGTGAAATGTGCTTTAGTGCCATTTACCACATGACTTCTCAGTCTGTCACATGGACGTCATCATCATAAAGAGAGAGGTAAATAGTGGTGCCCCCCAGGGGTCTGTACTGGGACCAGTCCTATTTAACATATTCATAAATTATCTGGAAAAAGGGGTAAACAGTGAGGTGGAAAAATTTCCAGATGATACAAAACTACTCAAGATAGTTAAGTCCCAGGCAGACTGCGAAGAGTTACAAAATGACCTCCCAAAACTGGGTGACTGGGCAACAAAATGGCAGATGAAATTCAATATTGATAAATGCAAAGTACTGCACATTAGTAAATATAATCCCAACTATACATATAAAATGATGGGGTCTAAATTAGCTGTTACCATTCAAGAAAGAGATCATGGAGTCATTGTGGATAGTTCTCTGAAAACATCCCCTCAATGTGCAGCAGCAGTCAAAAAAGCAAACAGAATGTTGGGAACCATTAGGACAGGGATAAATAATAAGACAGAAAATATCATATTGCCTCTATATAAATCCATGGTACACCCACATCTTGAGTAGTGGGTGCAGATGTGCTCTCCCCATCCCAAAAAAAGATATATTGGAATTGGAAAATGTTAAAAAATGATTAGGGGTATGGAACGACTGCCATATGAGGAGAGATTAGTAAGACTGAGACTTTTCAGCTCAAAAAAGAGACTACTAAGGGGGATGTGATTGAGGTCTATAAAATCATGACTGGTGTGGAGAAAGTAAATAAGGAAGTGTTACTTACTCCTTCTCATTCACAAGAACTAAGGGCCATCAAATGAAATTAATAGGCAGCAGGTTTAAAACAAACAAAAGGAAGTATTTTTCGCACAACACACTGTCAACCTGTGGAACTCCATGTCAGAGGATGTTGTGAAGGCCAAGACTATAACAGAGCTAAAAAAAAACTAGATAGAGTCATGGAGGATAGGTCCATCAATGGCTATTAGCCAGTATGGGCAGGGATGGTGTCCCTAGACTCTGTTTGCCAGAAGCTGGTAATGGGCGACAGGGGATGGATCACTTGATGATTACCTGTTCTGTTCATTCCCTCTGGAGCACCTGGCATTGGCCACTGTTGGAAGACAGGATGCTCAGCTAGATGGATCTTTGGTCTGACCCAGTATGGCCGTTCTTATACAGTGTGTGAGTTTAGGATAGATTAGATACAATGCAAAATATGTAAGAATTAGGGCCAGATTGTACCTGCCCCCAGCAAAGCTGCACAAGGACTGGGAGAAGAAGATCCAATTATCCTTGCCCTCCCATGCCATCCCCATTCTTAAACACAGTGGGTGAAATCCTCCATCTTGTCATTGACTTAAACTGGGCCAGGATTTCATCCAAGATTTGCTCAGGGCTTGCACTATTACTGGTCAGCCATGATGGGAACATACAATGGAGCCTTCTCAAGAACTAGTCTGGTGCTTTCAGTGGGATCAGATTGTCCCACACCACTCCCAATACAGTCCTATATTTACTGGGAAGCAGTAAGTTCCAGCAGATAAACCACTGGTCTGGAAATCAAAAGACCTACATTCTGTTCTTGGCTCTCCCACTGTGTGACCTGTGACCTGTCTGTGCCTCAGTTTCCCCATCTAAAAATGAAGATAATGATATTTAATTTGCAAAGCACTTTGAGATCTGAGTATGAAATGTTCAATATGCAAGATAAGTATTTGTTACTATTAACTATTAACACAAATATTATAATCAATATGACTGCATGATAAATAGTGTTACCTTAGTTCAGGGGTAGGCAACCTATGGCACGTGTGCCGAAGGCGGCATGCGAGCTGATTTTCAGTGGCACTCACACTGCCCGGGTCCTGGCCACCAGTCATGGGGGCTCTGCATTTTAATTTAATTTTAAATGAAGCTTCTTAAACATTTTAAAAGCCTTAATTACTTTACATACAACAATAGTTTAGTTATATATTATAGACTTACAGAAGGAGACCTTCTAAAAACATTAACATGTATTACTGGCACGCGAAACCTTAAATTAGAGTGAATAAATGAAGATTCGGCACACCACTTCTTGAAAGGTTGTGGACCCCTGCCTTAGTTGATTAGAGTATACTTTCACTGAGGTGCCCGCTATACTGCATATCTCAGTTCATTCAAAGGGTTGAAGACAAATTAAAATGTTTCCCTGTATAACTTTCAAGCATGCAGGGAGATCTTCAGAATACATCTGCAATCTGCATTCTAAAAGAAAGAGCTGCAGACTGCAACAGTATCATCAAGAAAGCTAGAATCAGGTGTGAAGGGAAAACGAGTTATGTAATTTAAGATCACTCTTTCATTTGGGCATTTTTGTGCTGGGAAAACAACAGAAAGTATGTTATTTACTTTCGTCCCCAGGAAAATCAGGCTGCACGTTTAATTTTCCTGAGCCTACTAAAAAGTTTTCATTGATCTGGCAAAAGCCAAGCTCTTGTTGATCCAGAATATACAGAACTTTTTTATACAGAACTTTTCTAGCACCTTTAGAAAAATAGATAATTATTTCAGTTAATTTCAGCAAAACAGTTGAAAACTCATCAGGGCTCCACAAGTATAATTTACTACTCCTTCTGACTTATTGTTTTGACTAGATGTAGATTGATGATTAAAGTGATAAACAGTAACATTTTTATAAAATGGCTGACTCTGCCAATGGCAACTGAATAAGAAACATGCTGAAATAGCTGTGCTGTTATTGTGATTGTACTCAAGGCTGTCAACAAAGAATATAAGTATTTGACAAGGTGTTATCTAATTGTGTTTTTAAAAGCCACGATACATACATCTTTTAATGTGTCACTTTAAGCAGCAAGAGGATTTCTTTTATTAAAAAGTACAAAGGAAAAATGAATGCCTTGCATTTTCTTGTTTCTTTCTCCCAAGCTCTGCCCTTTTGCCGTCATTCGGTGAATATATTTGCTCTTTAGTCAAATTGGCTTTTATTTAAATGGTTGCCCAAAATAGCACAGCAACATTAGGTTTATAAGAAAAAAGAACAGTGTGTCCCACAGACAATTTTTGCCTCGGTCCTGGTGGGAATTAACTGATCGAAACAGAAGGCTAAGAATAAAATCCTTTTGACACTTGGAGCTAGTGACACAGCATTTTGGATCAAGGAAAGGGGCTTTTTTTAAAAGAGGGATCAACAGGAAGAGTCACATTAGCTGGTTGCCCTTCTAACTATCTATGGTACTTATATGGTATCTGAGCATGTTCACACCTTTAATACTTTTAACCTCACAACTCTGTGAAATAGTGAAACGCTATTGACCCCATTTTACAGATGGGGAACTGAGACACAGAGATTTAGTGATATGTCCAAGGTCACACAGGTAGTCTGTTGCAGAGCAGTGAACTGTACACAGGTCCTCAGAGTCCCAGACTAATGCCATAACTACTGGATCATTCTTCCTCTCCTGTGGTCTCTTCATCAAACTGCTACAGTGGGTCAGTGGTAGGGAAAAGCCTGAAACTCACGAGGCAAGAGGTTAGTTTGCTTGGTAATGAGACAAAAGGCACCAGGGACAGGTGGACTGGTGATTGAACATAACTGTGTGGAAGGAACAATATCCCAGGTGCTCTAGCATTAGCACCAATAAAAACAGAGATAAAAAGGAAAAAGTAGGTTAAAATAGCCTGCAGAGTGAAAAAGCTGAAAATGCCACAAAGAAAACAAACTGCGGCTTCTGTGTCCTTGTCTTCTAGCGAGACAATAGCATCTCTGAAATGCTGTAAGGCATGGAAGAAGAAACCGGATTAACTGTTTGGAAGCTGTTTTTCTGAGGGGTAGTTTAGATGGGGAAGTAAATCTAAGTGGAGGATCACTGGGGCAGTTCCGTTTACAGAAAGGGCTGCTGAGGTGCACTGTGACCAGTGTCTGTGCAGTCTCAGCTCTTGCTTGCACTATATCTGCAGAAGTCACACCTGCAAAGACACTTTCTATCTCCGCAGCTAGCTGAGTAACGGAAGGTCCAATAAATAATGAAAAAAGGTTGCTACTACAGGGGCATCTGACTATCGACATATGCCACCCTGGTGCATCTAGGAGGCTACAGTATTTCTGCTGGCAACAAGCCAGGCTGCCAGCCAAAGGAGGGAGGAAGGAACTGAACTTGCCTGAGACAGAAAGTTCAACTTTCACCAGTCCTACAGAGGTCTCAGCTGGACATCAGTTTGGGAGAGATCAATGATATAGGCAAAGTACTTGTCCATGGCATCGCAGTCATCGGCAGGCAGTGAGTCAAGCATTTCATTACTATTTTGCAGAGGAGTATTAAGTAAGGGAAATTTTACTGGAAGTCGGATGACAGCAGTTATGGTTCTGGTCTAGAGGGCATATTTCAGAGTAAATATTTTAGGGTTGCAAATAGCAGCATGTTTATTCTGGATGTACCGTTGTGAATGGTCCAGAAGATCTGGATAATGTTATTCCTATACTGCTTTTTAGCAGCAGCCTAGTGGCCAACCTGATCTATGACTGGGGCAACAAACCAGACATTCTAATCCCAAAGATACTGTAAGCATGGGATAGAGGTTAAGGTCCCATGCTGCATGCAATGGGGTAGGAGAGAGTCCCAAGCAGCAACCGGGGACTTGATAGATACAATAGCCAATTCGGGCCTGAGACTGAGAGACAAGGGTGCTTTGCACCTGCCTAGACCCTGTCTAGACCAGGCTCTTTGGGCTCATGTCTCTGGAGGCACATTTGCTACAAGTTACAATTCAGGGCCACCATTTCTGAGGTTTGGAACACCTGCAACTCCCACTGATTTCAGCTGAAGCTATGGGTGTGCAGCACTTTTGCAAATCAGCCCCGTAATGCTAAGGCAGTCAAATCTTCACAGTACTGAACTGATGATTCTCACAGAGGAAATTTCAGTTTCTTGGTGTTTATATTTGAATAAGGAGCATCAAAAAGACCAACGCAAGAAAATCCTGCCCATTGCTTAGATTAATACAATCTGGAATGCATATGCTTCAGCACCTGGTGTAGGTGCAGTAAGATTCATACAGAGAATAGCTAGGAAACTAGCTAGTTTACATTACAGGACATCTTCTCTAGATTAAGATGATAACCACTTATAGAAATTTCTCTACAGTTCAAAACCAGAAAACTTCTAATGAAAAAAATCTGTGCAAATAAGCCATGGTGCTAAAGAATTTATTGGTCTTTCACAAAGACCTTTCTGGTTGACAAAAACGTCAAGGGCCATGTTCTGCCTTTGAATGCACATGTATTGCTCCCACGGACTTGAGCTGGAGATGAATGTGCATGTATACTGAAGGACAGAATAAGACTCCTCATTTATGTGATACTAATTATATACAAGGCACTGAAACTTATATTTCAGTGTTGGAGACTTTAAACAGAAAGTTAGACTAAAGGAAGCTCTAGGACACTTCAAAGGTAGTGCAGAGATTGAACAAATGTCTTCTATGATCCAATGACAGATAAAATCTCTCTGTTACTTTTAGACAAAACTAAAAATATTGCACAAGGCCACTCCTCCTGAAAGAACCCATTCTTGAAGTCTGCCAAGTGTAATGGCTCAAACTATGAAAACAAAACTTCAAATCATACCTGAAAATTCATAGGACACAGTGTCCAGGTGATCACAAAGAATCCAATACACCACATTTAAAAAAAAGATTGAATCAAATAGACATGAAAATGAGAAGGATTTATGAAAAATAAATCAGTATGTGTCTCTTCTTTGCTTTAATTGCTGGAAGTTACTTATTGTTTACTGCTGTTCTCGGCCTTGACCCATTCAGCCCATTGGTTAATACACTACGGCCCGGATTCTAAAATACCCTCCAGGGGTAAAACAGTTACCGGTGACTTGTTAGTGTTTTAGCGACTTGTTTTATTTTTCGTTCCTTTAAGGTACCGAGAAGCCCTTAGGTATTGGGCTCCAAATTAAAATATCCTATTATGAGAGGTTTTAGGGGTGCAAGAGGTGCCTAGAAGACAAACATGGGAAGTTGTATGATCACAAAGAGATCACATAATGTGCACTGAGGTCAGAAAGAATGGCTGCCTCATTTTCACTGTCTCAGACAACATTCTAGAAGGTGAGGAAATATTCTTGGTGCCTGGTTCTGAAAAAAAGAATTCATGCAGATCAAAAAGTTTATATTTAATGGACAATATTTTGTGATTAAATCTACATACCTTGCAAGCTGTCATGCATTTTTGAAGATTACAAATCCCCTTTTGCACTGGGGCATTGTTTTGAAATTTGAAGGCACTCCAGTTCTCCATTATTTAGAAGATGTTCTGTTTGTGGTCACTTTAAAACTGTCCTGACTTTGCTGCATTTCAGGGTGTAGCTTGTGAATTTAGAGCTCTTTTGGAAGAGGAGAAGAAAATAGAGGGGCCTGAAATAATTATGATATTTTTAGCTATTTAGTTGGATTTAGGGAAAACAGGGTCAACTTCCTCTAAATAAATTCTAAAATCCCCAACTTTGCGGCTTCTCAAATGCTTAATGGCAGAACTTAAGACGCCACATAATTTCCTTATAAAACTAGTAAAACAAAGATTTGGGCTGTCTTTTGGAAAATGTCAATGACATCACTATGTGGCATCACAGGGGATGTCTAAAAAAGAACTAACCTTGTTTACAGGTGTGTCAGTAGGAAGAGGTTTCATTGCACACCAAGATCCTTGAAAAATAAGCAAAGGATTGGCCAGGATTATGGAAAAACAGAGTCGTACGGCAAGTTACATTTTTAGAACTTCTCCACCCGCACCCTAGCTGTAGCGTCAGGGAAAATGGCTAAGGTATTGCAGGCTAGTCCTTTAGTTAAAAAATTCCAGTGTCACAGAGACAATTAACATGCAGTCCGTAGAGTCTGAAGCCAGGGATTAAATTAACAAAGGGGTTTGGTTTTGCAATATTTTTCAGGACTTGGTACAATAAGTTCTTGGAGGTTTTAGACAAATTGCTGATTCTCACTCTCTCATTTCCAGAGATCTTGTTTCAACTTGTTGACACTGTCAAAGACTTTAATTCAGCAGAGTTTCTTGCAACTTGTTTAGTAAAGTCATGGGGGTGTCCTACAGAAATTGAGCATACCACCTACTGTAGGATCCTTCCCAAATAGTCTTCCTTCTGAAGGAAGGATATAGGCAAGATATGTCAGACTCATGACAGGTATATGATTTTTTCTAATATCCCTGAGCAAGGCTGGCTCTGCTGTTCTAAACCGGTGAGCAGCAGTCAGAGGTGGGTATTCTTTCAAATTATCTACTGGTATAAGGACTCTGTTAACAAGAAGTTATTCAGCAGTGCTAAATGATTTTTCAGCTTCCCTGTTTGGGTCAGTTTTATATAAAAGTGAGTCTGTTTTGTAATAGTGTCCAGCTATTAAGGGCTAAACTAATCTTAACAAGTGAAATTTACACCAGGCACGGAGGATTAAACCAGGCATTGTGACCCACATGAGACCCATGGTCACACTAAAAATTTGGAGGGAAGGTGAGTGACTGCATGAGGAAGTGTCTGTAGAATGGGGCCCCATGGCAGCTCGGAGGGCTCAGATAACTGAATCTGAGAGTACAGGCATTGGGGATAAATAGAGATTGTGGAGTAGCAGGGGCCATAGGCTGGAATAGTAGATACAAATAGGCAGGAATAGAAGCCCAGTGACCTCCCCACAAGTAGGGGAGTGAATTCGCCAGTCTCTTTGTGTTCTCCAGGCATTGCTGTCTTCAAAGAGGATCCATCAAGTAGGTCAAACACTCCAGAAGAGCTAAACTGAGGTAACCCTTATAGCTGTTCGGTTTGAGTGAACTAGACTGTAAGCTCCTTGGGCAAAGATCTTGTCTTCTTTTGTACATGCAGAGCACTCCTCTTGCTCAACAAATAGTAATAATAAACAATAATGCTAACTGGAGCATGTCTAGGGATATGATTTGGCAATGTCGTCTCTTCAGAAGACAATAGTGTGAGATTCACACATGCCCTTCTGAGATGCATTAAAAGGGATGGAGGACCATATTAGAGAACACTCTCCATATGTTATCTAGCCTTTGCTCTGATTTCTATTTTTGGCTTGTTACAGCTGACTGTTGGAAGCATACCACTGGCAGAAGTATGTATGTTATCTCCTCTTTTGGATCTTAGAGACCTGGGATAATCTTTTCATATACAGTATATGAAGAAGTTTCCAGTTGTGTAATATCAGGGATTGGTGGTAGCACTTCCATTACTCAGGGTCAGGAGTGTCTAATAGCCTTTAATCCATAGTGGAATGTTATTCTCTCATAAAGCCAAAAGAATTAGGATTGATTATTCAAACTGTTAGGCCCATGGGTAGTCTCATTAAGCTTAATGTGACTACTCAAATAAGGACTACTTAGCTGAGGAAAGGTCTTCAGTATAAAGTCCTTATTTTGTATGTACTGATTTGGAGGTTTTGAGCATTTCTCTACTGTATAAATTTGCATTGTGGAAATAGCTCCCTACATTTTTCCTTCCCATACCGGTGTGCTTCTGATTTATTGCAATGTGGGGCCAGAAAATAAGACTGTCAGTGTGAGTATGTGCCTGTTATAAGTCACTCAACAAAAATAAAAAGGATTTTAAAAGAAAACAAATTCAACTCAGTTTTAATTCTGACACTGATTGATGTCGATATCTCTGACCAGTTTTATGCTGCACAGATTTTAAACAATATCTTCCTCTGATCTTCAGTGCTGTAGTTATAAATACTTGATAGCATTTTCATAAAAGGATCCTTTTACAATATGCTTAATGAGCAGTTCTGTTTGAGATATACAAGTAAAAAGAAACCTAACCTAATACAATGATATTCTGATATTCATTAAGTGGAATATATTCTGAAAAACTCTGCCAAAAAATAAAGGTTCAATTATTATACCTATTCATTCACACCCACTTTAATGTACCAATTATTCATGTAACACCAAATAAAAATATGTTATATCTAGCAATCACTTTTAAAATTCTCTAAACAGTAGCACGACACATGATGTGGTCACCATAAGATCATTCAACACCTGTCTGTAATCATGAACTTGCTACAAACAGGGGAAAAAAAGTTAATTTAATCTTTTGGTTTTTATAAAAAGTTATTTGTCATTATGCAACATTTGTTTTCCATTTCCACAGCCAGTTAGGGTTCACAAACATGAAAATCCATTACGGAATGGTACATAAAGTGTGACCGATTCTTGTTCAGTCAATTAGTGAGCGAAGTCTGAATATCATGTTTATCTGATAATCTGCATCTTTAGTACAGGCACAAGGAGAGAAGGTATTAAGAAAAGATTGGCTTTAACTTCTTGGGAGTAACTGGTTAATCAAATTGCACTTTTGCTGATTATATGTATATACACACAGCAAAGCAGCCTGTTTTCGTCTTTGATAAATATGAGTAAAATATACAGAATAAATATAAGTAACAGAAAATAAAATGTAACATTAGAATTATATTACTTTTAGAGTTATCCACAGATTTATGAAGTTTGTTAATAAAATAGGACTTCTCTAAAACCCTCAACATGGCCCCTTTGTTTCTGCTAAGACACATTTATTAAATATGGACATATTATTTCTCTAAATCCAATGCTATTTTTGTTTTACAAGAATTACTACAGTGACTTGCACATGGAAATTATCTCACACATCTGTATTCTGATTATGATATTTAGTGCAAGGGTCATGAATAATAAAATTGCTAAATATGCTTATTGCCATCTATAAATAAAGGTTATCATATTCGAGAAGGTTTTGTTTTTGGAGTGTTAGAACAAGTAGGGTTAGTTGCAAGACAATAGTGCTATAATTTTACTATGAAAATAAATACTTAAAATTATAAATATTCAAATGATTTCCAAAGTGCAGTAAAACCAAATTAATACTTGCAAAATGAATGCAACAGCAGAACTGCAGAAGTTCATATTATGTGTCTAGAAAGTTCACAGTTCTAGTAGAGATAAATGTCAGTGTCCTATCAAATGGGAGATCGCTACTTAAAGTCTGATCCCCTTGAAGTCAATGGCAAAAGTCTCCATGAGTTTAACAGGAGCAGAAAAACAGTCCTTTATGCTGTCTAATAATAATGTAAAACAATGAATAAGCATTTTAGTTCATTAAAATGACTGTTTATCCTATAGTTTTAATTACAGTATTTTCTACTTATGTTCCAATGCTCCATTAAAGCAGCCTGTCACTCAAATAGAAGTAGCTCTGCAGATACCCCTGAATGGCCATATAATGCAATTTTCAAAGGAATGTAGAGTAACTGTTCAGGAAAGTGTCTATGAAAGGGCTTTCATTGAATTGACAGGTGCAATGGCATGGATGTCCAGACAGTAAAAGCTATAAGACATTGCAAATATTCAAATAAACTTGATTAGTTAGAGTTAAGGGTGAGAGAATATTTTATTATTAAAAAGACAAAAAAACCTTACAAGAATGTTGTAGTTCCCATAAAAAAAGATTACAAGCTCAGCATGGCTCTTGCTTCCCCTCCTTATGAAAAAGTCCTACTGAATTTAAGATGGAATGCTAACTGGTATCTTTTCTATAGGTTTCTTGGACCATCCTATAAAATGTAATAACAAATTATATCCCTGCTATGGGATTTTATAGGATGATTTAAAATATTTAAATGTTTAGCAGTCTCTAGTCAGTTCTATAGGTTTTTAGAGTACGGTAAATTCTATAGAATTGGTTTAATCCATATTACATTTTTATAGAAATGTTATTTAAGGGTAGCCTCTGTGTGTCTATTCTGCTCTACTCCCAAACTGATTTTCTCTCTCTCTCTCTCTCACACACACACACCCAACCTCGGCAGGCTCCATTCTGTGACCACTTTCCCCCTTCATACTTTTGTCTCTCTGTGGACATTCTGAAATCCACAGGCCTTGCAGCAGACCTAAGTAGGTAATTAAGGTACCACTGGGCAGTGTAGCCTCTCCTAAGACCCAAGTCTACTCCTGCAAACTTTAAAAGGCCCTGGGAAAGCAAATTTGGGATTCGGATTGGGCAATATTTTCAAATATACTGAAGTAACTTTGGAGCCAAAGTCCCATTGACTTTCTAGGTAAACATAACGGTCCCTTCTGCTCTGAAAAATCTATGAATCCCTCAAAATTTGCCAATTATCTGAATCATCTCAATTCCTGAGAAATCCCTGTGTTCCCACCACAGAACACAAATGCAAAAATTTGAAACTGAAAAGACCTTTTTTGAGGATTTTAGGGTGAGGGATTAAAATCGGGCTTATAATGGAAAAAAGTCTCAACCTTAGGTCTTAACAGGCTGCTGCTGCTTCTCCATTGACTCTCTACATTTACATATTATATTAAATAAAAGCATATTACATATGTGTATTTTAATTGGTATTTGAAAGAAACCCAAAACTACCAAATCCAAATCTATACTATCTAATTTGTCTCTGAAATTAAGGGCCAGTTTTCAAAAGAGCTCAGCTCCCATTTAAGATTGAAATGAAGCGCCCAGCTTTTAAAAAAATTCATTGAAAGCGAAGGAATTTTCTGGGTGCTGATAACTTTTCAAAATATGGCCTCTTCAGATAGTGCCTTAATGAGAGCTGCACTCTTGAACCTCTGATCCTAAATGTACAGCTTTTGGTGGAAAGAATACACTTTATTCTGTGTTTAGTAGTCTTGTCAACTCTCACCATTTATGGTGAGTCTCACGATATTACAATACGTCCTTTGTAAGCCCCATCTCCTGGCGTCATGACTACATGAACATCTCAGTTTTCACTTTATAAAATAAGTAAATTTTCTGACTATGGTGAAAACATGCAAATGTGAAGCAAGTGCACCCTCAAGGCTCAGAAACCAGAAGACCAATAAAACGAACCCTAATTTTATTTATTTTAAATGTGATTTTTATTTTGGGGGCGCCTGAGTCATAATTTTTGAAAGCTTGATGTAGGCAATATTTGGTATAGCTATATGTAAGACAGACATGCAGCCAATAAGTGTATGAGATTTTCCTGTATAAAGAAAAAAATCCCTGCAATTAAATAAAGATTTTGTACAGGATCTGATCCCATGCATATATCATTTTCACTAGTTCCTAGGCATCAAAAGTGGGTCCAAGTTAAAGAGCAGCCTGCCATGCCAAGCAATTCAACCATACAAGAAACCCGGAAGCTGCATCTCCAGAGCCATTAGCACAGCTGCTTGTGGAGCTCACCAAGAACCCATATGTTACTGCTGGAAGAATAACTTGCACAATTAGCATGTTGGTCCTCTGATATTTAGCCATACACCATGTCACCATATGGGTGCTGACTATGCTGCTCATGGAGTTACAGTGAAATAGTCAGAAAACAATGTATGATATTGATGAATTTATTAATAGCATTTAAAAATATTTTAACAAAACATTAAAATTAAATGTTGTGTCATTGTTAAAAGTTGTCCCTATCTAATTCTGTAACGACTGAAACCATTGAAGAATAATATATGATTTAAAACAGAAAAGGTGTGAGGTGTTTTTCCCAAGGGCAATAATGCTGTTTCACTCTGATTCTGATCTTGCCCCCTTCACTCACGGGAGAACATTTTTCCACATTCAAGTAAACGAAAAAAAATTCAAGCATGAGGACAGATTACTCTCCATGTGCAAAGGTTGCAGGATCAGGCCCTATGTCAGTAATATCTTCTTCACTAGGATGTTTTATAAAATATAGTAGTATACACAGTGGTGAATTTCAAAGTGGTCTCCGTGTTGGAATGTGTGAGATCAACAGCTCAATAAAAGATGCCCACTGAACTATGCTGTGTGGTGGCTGTACATTTTTTCCATGGGGCTTGACATTTGCTGGGCTAGAGGGATACTGACAAACATTGCTCTGGCCCCCAGCTTTGCATTATATGTATGTGTTATAATGTGTATGTGTTATAATAGTAAAAATCAAGTACTAGTACAAATGCTAGGAACTATATTTTGGTAACTACATACCTAGAGGTGCACAGTGGGTGTCGAGGAACTTGTTCACCATAATTAAGAGGTTCGGAGACTACAGGAACAAATGACAACTGATCTTGATTTAGTTGGGAAAATGAGTCATATCACTTATTATTAACTATTAAAGTAATTTAAACCCTTTTGAGAATAGATCTAACACGGCAATGCTTTGAAGGTTTGATATGTCTTGTAATCCATAGATTATTGAAGTTAATTTCTCTGCTGAGATCATGCTATCAGTAAGAAATGTATGTATACTTAAAATGGTGTGTGTGGGGGGGGGGGAGTTATACAAAGATGTATTTTAATTGGGTTTCTATTTATACTGCACTAGATAAAGGTACAGAGGCTGCAAGTGGGATAAACCTTCCACAATTCTGGCTTGCAAAGCATACAGAAAAGAATTCCATTCCCCCACAAGTACACCCAAACCTTTCATTTGGGTTTGGGTGTGCTTGTGGGTGCACAGACTCCTTTCCTGTGTATTTGTTCTACACATATAATTTAGGCTACATTTTGCTTTAGAGACCCATAACGGATAACAAAAAGAAGGCAATAACAATATGTTGATTTATATCACTGTGAAACATTTTTTCCATACTTCAAAGTAATTTTAATTGAATTTAATCCTCTTGACTTTCATTTACTTATAAATGAGTTTTAGTTGTAATGTTAGAATGAAACCGACTTCAGCAGTTAACAGGTTTTTAGTGCTTTGATTATAGATTATTATATAATATTTCCTGGACTAGAAAATACTATATATTAAATACTGTCCAAGTCTACATTGTTCTAAAACCTTGGACTATTTTACTGGTTGGAGAAAGGCATGTTAATTTAGATAAAAATGCAATTCATTTTGAAAAGGTACAAATGCTTGAAGAAATTATTAAAAAGCACTGCAAATAATTTACCAGTTTATGTCTATGATCAAGAAAATTTCTAAGCAGAAAATTGAAACACAAACAAGATTTTTATAGGCATACTCTCCAAAGAAGATATTCTATTGTATAATAACAGTAGTTGTGTGTGCATCTATCGGGGGAGGGGGAGGGGCTTGGTCTTTTTTTTTTGTTGTTCTTCATCCATAGATCACAGGACACTAAGAGCTCAATTCATTAAAAATTGAATACCCTATTTAAGATGGATGTTCTTATAGTTGGAGGAAAACATAGAACAGTTTTTCTGTGGAAAATCACATTTTTGCCATTCAATAAAGCCGTTTCTTTCTGTTTGTAACTGGACAACACGTCTCAGTTAATCACCAGATTTACAGCTGCATAATTTTACATGCAAAAGAAAAAAAAGAAAAAACAAAAACCTGACTGCTGAAGAAGCATATGGTATGTTCTCTGTCACTTATTGACAGGCATGGCACCTACATACACTTGCACTACAGACTATTCTGTTATGGATGCCTGGGGATTTAGGACTCAGTCTTGCAGCTGCTTCAGGTGTAGAACTCTTATGAAGTTTATGGTTCTTCCTTAAGGAGTGGCTGCAAGATTGGGCTCTTAAATAGTTGCACTGCATTAACACAAATGGGAGATATGTTTGTAAATCCCCCATGAATTTGCAATCTTTGCTCAGTCAAATCTTTTTTGGATTCCCACTAATACTATGACTAAGCATGCTGCTTCAGACAATAACTTCAGAGTGCTGAGCAGGGGTGATAGAGCCTTATACCAGTGATTTTCAACCTTTTTTCATTTGCAGACCCCTAAAAATTTCAAATGGAGGTGCAGACCTTTTTGGAAATCTTAGGCATAGTCTGCGCAACCCCAGGGTTCCGCGGACCACAGGTTGAAAACCACTATGATCAGTGCAGACTTTGACTCAAAGAGACATTTCAGAAAGTGAGGTATGGAAACCTACAATGATTTGGTCTGCCCAGGAATAAGTGGGTTATGTGCATGAGTACCAAATGGTTCATTCTGGACTGATCACTAATGGGGTTATGAAGGGAGAGGGAATCCTTTGGAAGGTGTGTATCAGCTGACTTCTCTGTCATTTTGCAGAATCCAAAGTTAGATGTGAAATTTCAGCACCACTGTATACCACAGTTATTTAAATATAACTGCATTCGTCTAAGAATATATAGGCTACCAATATTTGAGATTATTCCTTACACAGTCACATAAACCATAAACATATTGTTTCCTCTCTGGCTAGCCCTTCTAAGTTTATATTGCTTATTAGGCCTCGTATGATCCATGCTCTAGGTACAATGCTAAATTTGAATAGTGCTTTCAGACCTTTCTTGTAAGCTTGGACCTTGACTTGTTTTCCCCTAGAACATACCATGCACAGAAAGTCCACATATGAAACAAATAGCAAAACCAAGCAATTCCTCCCCCACCCCCAAATAACCTACCCCCTGAATATCAACTATTTATTTTCTTGACTCATAAATCATGCATTCAGTAAGTTGTTATTAAAATTTGTTTCTGATAATCAAGATAAATCTCCATTCATAAAACCTGAAACTTCTCTGTCTGTTACAGAATTTTAGAACTTAACCATTGTGTGCATTGCAGGCATGGCACCTTTACTGACCATGCTATGGCACAAACCCATCGGCTAATTTTACATAATACAAGGTGTTGTATGTTTTCTAAGGATGAGCCCATTAATACCAATAGAAATTGCATGGCTAATTCTGCATGCTGTTTTGAAAATGAACAGAATGGCAATATCCACCCACATACAACAGACTTAAAATAAGACTAAAGATGCAGAGATATTGGTATGTTATAGAATGGGCACCATCCAAAGCTCGACCTTCATTGCTCAAGGTGTTTACTGTAAGCATAGTATCCGCCTATATTTCCTATTCAAATTACTGAGGATAGCAAATGATGAATTTCTAAGGTTGCCCATTCTGAGCAGCAGAAACTTGTAAACTGAAAATGATGATCTTCTCCTAAGAGATATATATGTCTATAAGCTCTGCCTAGGAAAATTAAACTGGGCAAATTTATAAACAAAGTTTACAATAAAATGCAAATTAAATACCCCATGGTAAATAGGCAAATGTAGATTATTTGAACTGAAGTTTTGTCACTGTGCACTAATTTTGTACTCAATCCATGAGCTACATAGTCTCTACTGAAAGGAGTCCTCTCCCGTGGTCAGTGATGACCTAGGTTTGGTTTAACAATCTTCCTGCTCTTCTGTCTAAAATTATTGGCAAGAGTTTGTTTCTGTTTTATTAGAACTGAAAAGATAGTGACAGGCATGAATCAGGACTCAAGGTTCAGAAGAACAACTGGAAGGAAGGAGGTCCCTTGCTATAATATATTGGCTGGGATTTTTAAAAGAGCCTACGGAAATTAATTGGAAATTGGGCTCCCCCAAATTCCTTAGGGTCCTTTGAAGATCCTACTCTATATAAATATATTTGAGAGAGGGAAGGAGGGTTCTGGGAAAAAGAGAGACCTTTTGAGGGATCTTCATTGTCCTCCACTGTTTCTGTTTCTTGTCCTATACTGTCTATAATAATGGTCAGAATAATGTACCCACTGACACTATTATGGCAGAGTATGTCTCATAACATAGGAGTCCTTTCAATATGAGCTGTGGCTCCAGGAGCACAAACTGGATTAAAAGAGTGAGGTTATTCTGAATTTCCTTTTTTCCGTTTAAGTTCCTTCCTAGGAGGAAACTAGAGTTAGAAGTGGCCCCTTTTTTCTTGTACATACAGATGCACATTACTAATTACTGTGGTTGAGATTTTTGACCTAAGAACTGAACTGCAGTGAGAGCTGCAATATAAGCTCTTGTTCACTGAGGTCATAATACTGATTTTAACAGCATGAAAGGCACATTTTAGCATTTGTCAGATAGAATGAGCCAAAGCATTTCAGACTTTATTGTATAGAATCTATTGCTCTTAACTATCTGAGGTCATTCCAAGAGCTTGTCTGTTATGGTAGGTCAAAAATGGAAATTATGATCAAAGAAGAGATTTGCAGATCTTCCTATAATAGGAAAGAGGTTGTTATGGAGCAGCTGTAGGGAAGAAACACACATACCACGCTGCTGCATAGTTGGCATAAAAGCAGCCAATGGAGGGAGTAAAATAGCAATATCATCTACCAACTACCACCAGGATGCCCCAAACCTACCAAAGGTTATGGAAATAAAGGAGCAATAGACTGAGAATTGAAAAGTTATGAATAAGAAGCAGGGCCACCGGGGAGGGGGGCAAGTGGGGCAATTTGCCCCAGGCGCCGGGTCCTGCCGGGGCCCCCACGAGAGTTTCTCGGGGCCCCTGGAGTGGGGTCCTTCACTCGCTCTGGGGCGGCCGGAAAACTCTCGCGGGGCCCAGGCCCCCGGAGCTTCTTCCGCTCCTGATCTTTGCCGGCGGGGGGTCCTTCCGCTCCGGGACGGAAGGACCCCCCACCAGTGAATTACCTCCGAAGTGGGACCCGCCTCCAAAGTTCAGCTCGGTCTTCGGCGGTAATTCGGCGGCGGAGGGCCCCTTCCGTTCCAGGACCTGCAGCCAAAGTGCCCCGAAGACCCGTGGCGGGGGCTCCCCTCCGCCGAATTACCGCCGAAGACCGGGCTGCACTTCGGCGGCGGGTCCCGCTTCGGTGGCAGCGGGCCCCTGCCGCGGGTCTTCGGGGCACTTCGGGGGCGGGTCCCAGAACGGAAGGGGCCCCCCGCCGCCAAAGTCCCCAGGCCCCCGGAATCCTCTGGGCGGCCCTGATAAGAAGTGTATCTATGCTTGAGAAAGTTTTAGCCCTGGATTGGCAGCCACAAGAATGGTTGTGGCTTCCAGATTCAGGGCTACCCACATCCAGCGTAAATTGAAGAAGAAGTCCTGAGCTAATTTATGCTGCTGATATAAGACCCATTTTGGGTGACCAGACAGCGAGTGTGTAAAATCGGGATAGTGGGTGGGGGGTAATAGGCTTCTATATAAGAAAAAACCTCAAATATCATGTCTCTCCCTATAAAATTGGGACATCTGGTCATCCTACGTCCATTAAAACAGGAAAAGATTTGGCATAGCAGAGCTTAGCTCTGCCATGTCCCTCCCACCCCCGACACACCCCATCCTGCCTCTTACACTGGAATTGGGAGAGTGTCTCATGTAGGAAGTGCCACTTCCACCAGCTCTATACTCACAGAAAATTTAATCCTTGTAATCTCAGAGACAAGAGTCTGTGCCTAGAGTGGCAGGAAAAAAAGGGTAATAGCTCCCTTAACAGTCTTGTGTCCTCCCCACCTTCCTGCCTCTCATGCCCAGATCTCCATTTCTGATCTCTTGTCATTTTAAAGTCTCTTTGCATAAAGTGGCCTTAGGCAGACCCAAGAATGTGCCCTCCTCCCTGCTCCGTTACCATATTAGTTCTACGTTACAGATTTTAAAAGATTATACGCAGAATAAAGTTATAAAACAGAAGTTGTTTCATGTACTCCTTTAGAAGCAAACAACTTAAAATAATGTAAAGCTGACTTCCTTTAATGGCTAGAACTAAACAGTGGGATTAAACTAGCAGAAGGTATGAAAACTATCCAGTGTCCAATTACTTTAGCTCCAGCAAACCAATATGAAATGGATTGTTAACAGACCTATTTTATCTGTGTATAGAGGCAAGCTGGATTCTAAATACTTGCTACTATCAAGTTTCTTCTGATATACTCAAATAGTTAGCAAAATAGTGAATAATAATTATTATTATTAAACAAATACAGAAACCATTGCACTGCAACATCTGGAAGGGTTTCATTTCAAGAATGATGCAGAAAACATAACATAACTGATCAGAAAAAGATCAAGGCACTAGATAGACAACGAACTAACTGGATAGACAACACCCCTTTATTAGGTATACATACATTTTTATGAATTGGTTGAACCCATTTCTAGTTGTGTATTAAATGGATTTGTGGATTACTATGGCCATGAAAGGTTATGCAAGTAATTCAGCATTATCTTAGCATACAGTTCACTTGGAATACAACCTAGAATATAATATCTGTGAATATTTGGTACAACAGGAAAATAGTATTGAACCATAGATGGCACAGTCTCAATACTTAATAGGATATCGGTATGCTGTAGAAATATTAGCATATTCTATTCCATATTCCTCATCTATATAATACTTGGCTCTTATATAGCACTTGTTATCCATAGATCTCAAACCTGCTTTCTTTTTACATCCTTGATTGCACTGGGCTGTAACATGAAAATGTGATTATAATGTGAAAAACTATAAGCACCTAACTTTATCATACTCGCATAGTATTATGCTAATATGGTAGTGTTAATGAGATATACTAGGAATATTGAACATAGTATTTCAATGTAGTATTGATTAAAGACTGACATGCCAGCCATTCTACTTCACTTACAACCATGCCTAGCAAATTACACATAGCACTTTCCTACAAGAAACATGTTTGCATCTTTCCACATTTTAAAACAATATTTCACCATATACTTGTGTATATCTTTTTCAT